>NC_138663.1:174175148-174240428 GCF_964273445.1 Streptopelia decaocto | reverse complement strand
CCCGATTGATGGAATTCAGGTTAAGTCCTCACTGCCATTTTTGGGAAGAGTTCCTAGATGTTGGAACTTCTTATTTGCATAGGTTATGTCCCAAAGCCAAGAGGTGATGGTTATGTAAACTGCTCCCCTCCATCCTTCACATCCTTGTAAAATGTGACAGGAGTTGCAGCAATCAGTGACTTTCAGTTCTTGGGTTCTTAGTCTCTAATCAGCTCAGACACAGGAAAACCTTAAGCAGAGAGGTGAGCTCCATCAATGAATTATCATCGGGGCTTCCAGACCTTACAAATTCTGGACTCACCTAGAGACAGGAGGTCTTGATGGTTACAGAACTAGGATCTCTCCCAACTATCTGTATTTTAGCAGTGATAAAACAGTTTGTCTAATTTTTTCAGCCATTGGGGTAGGAAAAATTCTGTGGAAAACTCAAAAAAAAACTCAAAAAAACCCAAAACTGTTCATGTGTGTCTGTAACCATATGGTCCTAATTCCTTATTACACCAGACTTTTCACATCTCTACTTTAGGAAATTGATTGAAATAATGTTCTGTGATTTACCTAGCAAGGGATTTTTGAAGGTGGCTGTGTGACTTGGGAGCACAGAAAAACAAGAGAAAATTATTCATATTAATATGACATAGAAACTGCAAAAGGCTTCTGCTCCTAAAATGCACAGTGCTTTTGAAAATTCCCAGTAAAGACAGACATTGAAAGAAGGCAAGGAGGGTTTAATGTCTTGTTAAAGCAAGCTTTCATATAAATGAAAATCTACTCTTAAAGAGAGAGACAAAAAAAAAGAGAGATGTTTTAGCTGATAATAACTATTTCCACTGAAATCATTGACATTCTAACAGTAAAAGGCATTTCTTTTTAAAAGTCCTCTCATTTCTTCTCCTGTTTTCTGTCATTCTGTTCATTAAAGGCTACACAATTCTCTTTTCTATGCCAAACAATGTGGGGCATTGCAGCATCAGTCCAAGCATTGATTCTTTAGACAAAAAGTATCTTGTTGGCATCACTCTGTGCATGCATAGAGCCCTGCAGAATTTGGGCACAGTCCCTGACTCAGGCTGCAGAGTGCTGCCACAAACTTGGTCAGAAGTGACAGCATGCTTTGAATAGCTGCAACTACAAACTGCAGAGTTAATCTGGCAAACAGACTACTGGTACTAGCACTTGTCTTAGGATGGACATACATTTACAGGACTGTGAACATATGCCTCGTCATAAGGACTTTAGTTATCTGTAGGCTTTCTGACAAAAGTAAAATGTTAAAGAACCTCCTAAATTGAATTTTTACTAACTTTGTGTATCTATATGCCAAACTTCAAATAATTTAGCCTTTGGACATGCTGGAGACAAATACTTTTAATATGTGGTTTATTTACATTCTGAAGTAGGCATCCATGTCAATATTTCCCAGGTAATGTTTGCTTCTCTTCAACAGCTGCAGTGGAGCATGTTGCAGATCCTAAAGCTGCGTGAGGTAAATCCCTCTGTCTAATTCCACTCTTGGACATATAGAAAGTCAAACCATTACAAATAGCCATTATTTGTTAGTATATATTTATAAAACTTTGATTATTTCTCAAGTATCTTTGGTTAAACTGTAACAGTCTTAGATAACTAAAGCAGTGCTTCCTAAATTAGCTCTGAGCATACTATAGCAAGAAAATGGAAGTGAATGTATTGTTTGCTGTTATTCTGCAGAAACAGATATTCTGTCTATTGATTACTTATCTTAGTGAAAATTAAGTTACTAAAACAGAGTATTGCAAGATGACTTATTTTGAATTAAATATCTTTGGTACAGTATATAATTTATTCTTCATAAATGTTCTGTACTTCCTTATTGTGATAAGCGTATGAGGAAAAATAATATTCTGAAACTGTAGTGTCTGTATATATTAGAATACAGAAACATGTTTAGAGACATAGATGAATGAAGAATGGGAAACAGTGTAACAGAGTTTTGAACCAACCTTATTAATACACTGTTGTGAATCCTGCATGCTCCATATCATAGAAGCAGTGGAGACCTGATGTCTGTGCAGCCCTCACATCTCTGGACTGTGGTTTCATCCATCCCTGGATGCATTTTTACAGATTTAAGCAGACATTTAGATATCACATGCTAGTATTGTACTAAGAAGAGATATATCTAAATAGCAAAACTCCCAAAGTAGAGACAGTATTAGTAGTACATTAATATTTTAAGTCATGCACAGGTCCTAAAACTAAAACAGTACAAAAAAATCTCTGAAAACTTATTGCTTCCTTTTCCTATTGCTTTTGTTTTGCAGGAAATATATACTTCAAAGTCATTCAAAAGAGTTAAAGTTTCAAAACCATTATGAAATCCACTAGAAAACAAAACAAAGAAAATATGAGAGAAACCTGAATATTCTGCAATTAAATACTCTGAAACAACAGCAGGTAACGCAAATAGTGAACGTGAAGTATTCTTTTGCCAAGAGAGGGTATTTGAATGGAAGTAAAATCTCACATTTTGGCTTCATTTTCAGTAATCTATCTCCTTTGTATTCTATTTCCATTCTGTTTCTTCACAGTTTTTTGTGCTTTTTTTTTTTTTTCCTCAGCTTGCTGTGGGACAATATGCAACAGTTTGCATAAATTAAGTTTTTGCTGCTGTATGTTGTATGTTTTGTGTATGACTGTCATTATGTTTCCACGCTAATATTCTACCTATTAAAATTTTGTTAGATTTAAAATAAATAGAATAAAGCAGATAACAGTGATATATTCCGTTAAGCATATTCAAGATAGTTATGACAAGAACTGCTGAATTAAAACAAAAGTAAACCTCTCAGTATGAACTTCATATATACAAGTGTAATTTAAATGTAGAAATATGTGATTGCTTACAAATCAAGCCACTCTTACAAGGAAAATCAGCATGCTTTACTGTAAGAATAAGGTTTGCCAGAGAATGTTGAAGAGAAGGCAAGCTATGGCACATATAGGAGAAGGTGCATCATATAATTTCACCATGGCCAGTCATCTTGTTTCCCTGTTGCATCCTTTAGAAGTGGTTAACTACAGATTATTTTAGTAAATCATTGTCTCTGCATTAACAGGAATATAATTTTGGAAAGGATACTGTTTTATTCCTTTCAGAACTTGCCCATGGTTGCTTCTTTTCACAAAGTGTGCCCCTTCCTTGGCCCCTAAATAGTCAGAAAAAGCCTGAAGATATTTGGGTGCAGATTGTTTTCACACCGGAGATAGACAGGGTTTAAATCTCACGTCTGGGTGATATAGCTGCAAGGGGACTAACAGAGGAGGAAGGGACTGATCAGGCATTCAGCACATGTTATCTGCCTCACTGACACCTTTAGAGGCCTTATCTGAGCACACTGAAGTAATAGCAATTCCAAAGCTCTTCTGCTCACACTGTTATTGCATTGGTCATCTGCTATTAAGCTTTCCAGCATCTGTTATCTATTAGTGGATGGGGTGTTCATGAGACTTGGTGAGAGCATATTCTTGTCCTTACTCGGCTCAGCTTTAACCATGCAGTTTCTCAGCTCAAAATGAGAAAAATTCCTAGAATTTAGTGTCTGAACCTTTTGAAATTGCCTTCCATATAAACTGTATATAAAATACACTGTTCCAGGACAAAGTGATTCTGAGAATCTCAGCTATTATACACTGTGTATCTGCTTTCTTGAATACCTATAGAAATTTTATATCCTCCTGTCAGATCTGCCATTGGAATAATCAAGAATTCCCATTTAGAAATATTTGTTTGCCCTTAGTGGCTGGACTACTTTAGCTTCAAGGTCACCAGTTCTTTCCCATCCAGTTCTGTATTAGACGCTCTCTATTCTGATTTTGGAAGTGGACTAAAAGTAGGAAAGTTAAAACATAAATCTATGCTGTGGTTACATTATTTACTATGTAAACAAATCAGAGTTTTGATTTTTCTTTTTCTTGTGTGCAGCAAATTGCTGAGTCTGCTTCATTCAGCCATCAGAGATGAATAGAGAAGTTCTAGCGTGATCCAGCATTTTCACCACTATACAGAACATTAGACTCATCTGTATCTTTCTTGGGTAACTCTCCCCACCCTCAGCTCCAAAAAGCAACAAATCTAAAAATCATTGTTACACTTCAAGTAACAGAAAAGGCTTCACAGAGCCATTAGACTCTAATTAGGAGTAAGTAATAAATGATGCAGAACTAGAGAATTCTCCTATATATTAACCTCCTGGAAAAATTAGCAGGATGTCATAAAAAATAGTGTCTAACACTGAAGAAAAATAGATGCAGTGATACAGAAGAAAACAATTACTTTCGGGGAGAACTTTTATCTGTTTTTAATTCAAAGAAAAGAAAGAAAAAATGCATGTTAGATAACTTGATAAGAAGAACAAAGAAGTATCTCAGAGAGAAAAGAAGAAACAGAAAATAGGTCAGTTAATAAATGAAGGAGCTGAAATTAATGCTGAATAAAAAATAGCCTGGAAGATGATGCTTTTTTCTTTTCCTTAAATAATCTGTCTTCAGCTAGAAAACTAAAAAAGAAATGTTTGTATGATTAGGAATACCATGAAGATTTATTGCAATGAAGACTGGATATACGAGCATAGGCAGCACTTGGGTAAGATTAGCATATAAACATCAATCTATCTGAAAAGAATAACAGATCAGACTTCTGAATGAATGCACTATTTACAGTTCCCACTTAGGTGCTTGGACATTTAATAGACTAGAACAGCTATGTGAATAACCAAGTAACTTGATGTTCAATGTACATGTGCCACAATGAGATCAACTACCTCAGATCACGGAACTCCTCTGAAAAGATGAACATTTCATGAAGGTAAAAAAAAAAGTAGGACTTCAGCTATCTTTGAAAATATGGCTTTTGGAGAGTAATTTGAAGTTTATGAGTTGGGAATTAGTATGCTGTCAAGCATTTCAACTTCAAAACTAGATGATGAGGACACAACAAAAAATGTATTCAAAATTTAATGAAGCATTTATTTAAAAGCTGCAGTTAGAAACTGGTCAGAAAGTTTTGAAAAAACTAAGTTTTATAACAGGGATTTTCAGAGGAATGCTGACAGCTATCCTAATGTTCCTGAATTCCACTGGTGACTTAGGATCCGAAGTCCAAGAAAGATGGAAATATATAAGCAGCTTGAGAAAACCTAATAGCATTTGTTAACTCTGATATTATAAAAACAACAGCAGCATTGCATGTCCAGATTTGTTCAAGGCACGTATTCAGGAACATAGCTTCTGAACTGTACCAGATCTATCCTTTCTTTCATTCTCTTAATTCTACATTCAGCCCTTGAGTATACGTAACTACTATGCAAGTACATACACATGCACGTACACATACATAAACATTTTTAGTGCATCTTTTCCTTCTACCCATTGACAAACACCAGTACTTCACAAATACTTTTGCAACTTGAGAAAGAGTAGCAGAATGGATCATTCAGATGTTGGGTTTGCTGTTGACTTTCAAACATCTGGAATAATGAATCTTAACTTCTCTCCAAAATGGCTGAAGGATCATAAAAAAATGGTTCCAGTGTCCAGGAAAAAATTCTAGAGGATTTATTAGCACGGCCATGTGCAGCTCTAACATGGTACCACATAGAGGCTGCTCACCCTCCCTAGGCAACCTCTGCCAGTGTTCATTCAGCTTCACAGTAAAGTGTTTCCTAATTTTCAGATGGAGCCTCCTGTGTTTGAGTTTGTGTCTGTGGCCTCTGGTCCTATCACTGGGCACCACTGAAAAGAATCTGGCTCTGTCTCCCCATGACCCTTTTCTTCTGTAGGCTAAACTGTCCCAGTTCTCTTAGCCTTCCCTCACAGGAGAGATGCTATCTTCACAGTGATAGTTATATATATAAAACAAACAGACAAACAAAAAAACCCCAAAATGCTAGGTGAAAAGAGCTTTTGAAAACAGGATCTTAGTTGACACTAAAAGACTATAACTCATCTATTTAATCCATATCACATTTCCTAACTTGTTTGTGTTTGTTTGGGTTTTTTAATTGTTATTTCCTGCCCCCACCCCCATCTGTACCACTGCAGAAAAAAAAAAAATATGTATACTCTTTATTTGTAAAATAAACCCCACCTTTGTTAAACTGTTCAATATAATGATTTGTTTAATGATTTAGTGTTTTTTTTATTTGAGAAGTTACTTCAGCAAGGAAGAGAGAAAATGGATGAATCTGTGGATTTGTAAGATCACCCATGCAAGGAGTAATCTGTTGTTCTATTGCTCTTGAAGGGTATCATGGTTTTGACCATTGCACCCTCAGCTTTTAATTTACTCTGGCAGTACACGATCACTTTATGTCTATGCTCATTCTCATGATCGATGCTGTCACATGCTTTCCACATTATTCTTATCTCAGCTATGAAGCAAACATAATGGCCATCATTTTTCTTGATCTGTTTGCTTTTAATTTCAGAGGGCAAAAGTAATGAATACTAATAACATGACTCCTTTATAGATAAAATAAATACCTCTTCCCAGGTAAATGCTACAGGACACCAAAAAATAATTAAATGCAAATGCTATACAATTGTTTACAAGACACAATGAGAAATTGTGCAGTTTAATGTTCTTTTCAATTATGACCAGTCTGCTTGTTCTGCAGTGAAGTCTCATGGAGTTACAATATAAACTTAAATAGCATTGCCATGATTGAAGGGCAGTGAAGACAGAAAGAAGGATTCAATTTTTTTTATGTTTCTTTGCTTGTTATTGGAAAATAAGTTCTGAACAAATATACTGCCTAACTATAACACACAATATAGCTGCTTCCCAAGCTTTTAAATGGCTGGTATTTCATACCTGTAAGGTAATTACAGTATTAGACTTCAGAACTTATTTCCTGTCATATGTAAATTAGTAAACAAAAAAGATGGTGTGGACTTCTTTGTTATTGCAGCTTTTTATTTTTAACTTACATGCTTTGCAGCAGTTTTTCTAATACTATTTTTGTTAACCTTTCTGTTCTGACCATTATTATTGTCAGTTTGGTGCCTTGACATATATACCTCTTCTTACCACTAGATGGAACCGAAAAACCTTCTAATTTCTCTTTGTTGCCTGTTACATAGATGCATACCAATTTCTTCAGGATAAAAGTTTGGAAACAGTCCAGAACTGGCACTTACCAAGTTAGGGAAGGGCATCTGGAGCACAGTAATTGCTACTTGGTGTAGCACTACCTTTGTTGCATGCAACTCTAACTGCCAAAAAAAGAAGATATTTAAAACAAATAAATGTTGCGCCTTCATAGCAATGAAGGTAAAAATAAAACCAAGCAAACCGAACAAAAAACCCTAACCATAGTAGCTTTTCAGACTGTAATAAATAAAAGGAAAAGTCAATATTGATTGATTTTTCAGGATACTTTGGAGACAAACCAAGGCAGAAGTATTTTCATTTTCCATATATCTGACATTTAACTGTAGAAAGGTATGTTGAAGATCTTCTTTTCTTTCTTTCTTTCTTTCTTTCTTTCTTTCTTTCTTTCTTTCTTTCTTTCTTTCTTTCTTTCTTTCTTTCTTTCTTTCTTTCTTTCTTTCTTTCTCTTTCTTTCTTTCTTTCTTTCTTTCTTTCTTTCTTTCTTTCTTTCTTTCTTTCTTTCTTTCTTTCTTTCTTTCTTTCTTTCTTCTTCTTCCTTTTCTTTCTTTTCTTCCTTTCTTTCCTTTCTTTTCTTTTCTTTTCTTTTCTTTTCTTTTCTTTTCTTTTCTTTTCTTTTCTTTTCTTTTCTTTTCTTTTCTTTTCTTTTCTTTTCTTTTCTTTTCTTTTCTTTTCTTTTCTTTTCTTTTCTTTCCTTTCCTTTCCTTTCCTTTCCTTTCCTTTTCTTTCTTTTCTTTTTTCTTTTCTTTTTTTTTTCTGTGTATGTGGTGGGTTTATTTTTTCACATATCCTACAAAAAAAAAATAAAAATTCTCTTCTTCTTGAAATACATAAACATGCAAAACTATTATTTTTTACAATGTTTTCAAGTTAAAAAACATATAACATAATGTATTTGTTTCTTTTGATTTGAAGATCAATCACTTGCTTTTTCCAGAAAGTGTTTTTACTGCAGAAGTACGATATAAATAGGCCAAAGTAAAAATTCCTGCACTCAGTTCATATGTATTTGAATCAGATGTGAAACTATTCTCCATGACCAGCAAAAATTCTCATTTTTAAATGTTTTGAGCTAGCATAATTTGGTTTGTATCTGTTCATTTGGATTGCTTTAACACAACCAGATTATCCCCTACTTAGAGTGAATTGAACTACTACTTCTAATTAGAAACACTTCTTTCTCTTTTGAGTGGTGGCTGACTTGTCAACCTTTCTGTTTAAATTTTCAAAGAAATATTTTCTTTCCTCTGCTGTGATACATTATTCTATATACATATTTTTATACAAGGCAATGCTGCACTGAATACATAACAAATGAAGGCTTTTTAACATTGTCCTACAATTTTCAGAAACCTGAGAGTTGCTACCTTTCAATTTGCTGTGTGAAAACTCAGTCTTATGAAGATTAGATCGACTAATGAATTTTAATTATGTTGGGTGGTGTTTTCTTTTTTTTTTTTTTAATGACGTTGTGTTAGGAATTTTGGAATGAGTATATTAAGTGCCAAATGATCAATACACAAGCATTACAGACTATACATGCAAGTTTCAAATTTGGTCTACCTGTATAATATAAGAAAACCCAGCAGAGAGTGTCAGTGAATTAAGTGTACCTAAGCACAGAAGGTTCCACTTGAGTATGAAGAGAAACTACTTTACTTTGAGGGGGATAGAGCACTGGAACAGGCTGTCCAGAGAGGTCATGGAGTCTCCTTCTCTGGAGACATTCAAGACCCACCTGGATACATTCCTGTGCTATCTGTTCTAGGTGAACCTGCTTTAGCAGGTGGGTTGGATTAGATGATCTCCAGAGGTCCCTTCCAACCCTAATCATTCTGTGATTCTGTGATTCTTGATACTTCTCACATTTCTTTCACTGAAAATATTAATAGTTAACAATTGTGGATTTTTTTTCCCTTTATTTTTATCAGATTTTCTTATTGAATCCCTTGACCTTTTCTTTGATCTTTTTTTTTGGCAAAACAGTCCCTTAATTCTCCTTGAAATTCTCCCCTTTCTGAAGCCTCTGCCTAGATTTCCTGTCTCCTAGAGATATATCACATTTCCAGTGTTGTCAGCTTCTATACAGAAGGGCAAAACACTATGATAATTAAGTATGACAAACACAAAACTGAGACATATGATGAACTCCTACCTAGAGAAAAAAATTTAAAAAGCATTTTTTTTTCAACCTCTTTTGTATCTTCTTAGTATTCTTAGTAAACTGGTATGCACCTTAAAGGAAAGATGGGCAAAATACTCTGTTTACTCTGGAGTTCTGAGGAGGAAGGGTAACATTTGAAGGGTAGGTAATAGCTTATATTCATACCTTAATACCCTTACAGCAAAGTTTCATTGAATGTACCTTAAAGCTATTAACTGTAAAGAGTGGGTTCTTAGTTTCTCTCATTTTTTGTAAAGCAGCCTGTGTGTTGCCAGCCTCTGCAGCACCAGATGACAGTCTCCTAAATCCTTGTAAAAGAGCTGAAGACAGTTTCTATGTTCTATGAAATCCCTCAAAAAGATTATGAATCAGAGAACCACTGAAACATTTTGGTTGGAAAAGGCCTTTCAGATCATCAAGTCCAACCCTTAACCTAGCACTGCCATGTCCACCACTAAACCATGTCCCTAAGTACCATGTCTACATGTCTTTTAAATATCTCCAGGGATGGTGACTCAACCACTTCCCTAGACAGCCTGTTGCAATGACTAACAAACCTTTCTGAGAATAAATTTTTCCTGATATCCAATCTAAACCACACCTGGCACAACTTGAGGCCATTTCATGTCATCTTGTTACTTGGGAAAAGAGACTGAAAACCACCTCATTACAACATCCTTTCAGGTAGCTGTAGAAAGTGATAAGGTCTCCCTCAGCCTCTTTTTCTCCAGACTAAACAACCCAGTTCCTCAGCCACTCCTCGTAAGACTTGGTCTCTAGACTTTTCACCAGCTTTGTTGCCCTGCTCTGAACTCTCTACAGCACCTCAATATCTTTCTTGTAGTGAGGGGCCCAAAACTGAACACAATATTTGAGATGGGGCCTCACTGGTGTTGAGTACAGGGGGACAATCACTTCCCTAGTCCTGCTAGCCTCACTATTTCTGATACATGCCAGGATGATGGTGGTCTTCTTGGCCACCTGGGCACGCTCATACCCAGCCAACTGTTGACCAACACCCTCAGATCCTTTTCCACCAGGCAGCTTTCCAGCCATTCTTCTCCAAGCCTGTAGGGTTGCATGGGGTTGTTTTGACCCAAGTGCAGGTCCCAGAACTTGGCCTTGTTGAACTTCATGCAATTGACCTCAGTCCGTTGATTCAGCCTGTCCAGATCCCTCTGTAGAGCCTTCCTGTTCTTGAGCAGATCAACACTCCTACCCAATGTGGTGTCATCTGCAAACTTACTGAGGGTGTACTTAATCACCTCATCCAGATTACAAATAAGAGAAGTGAAAGAAACTTTTCATTGGTTTCAGAAAGGATGCAGAAAAAAATCTGTATAAGGAGGTGTGGTTTCTCCATTTAGTTCCTGAGAGCTCCACAGAGTTGGGAAGAGGAAGGGGGGCTCATGTATTACAAAAAGAGCCTTTGTTACCATAAAATAGTGGTGTAAAAAAAGAACCCATGCAGGAAGTGAATATGTGAATTGCTCTATAATTTTGTTCATAGGTGAAGTTACAGTAGAACTACCTTATTTTTCTGCCAAAACAGGCACTTCTCTTCAGGAGTGTCTCTATTAAGTGTTGCAATGATTTTCTGTAGTATTTCATATTTTAGTACGTTAAAATATATCGACATGTTGCCCCAGAGATTCTTGCTTTTATTTTATTATGTTATTATTACTAAGCTACAAACTCCTCAGGAAAGTAGCCATACACCAGTATTGAATTGTACAATTTACTAGTACAATTGTACTATTGTTTAAGGTATTTCAAACATTCTAGATACATACTTAGAGTTTACCTATTGTAAATTTTGTATTTTCATATACTTAAATGAGGCTAGTTATTTTTTACCATCTGAGGATAGAACAAAAAACAATGTACATTTCTTTCCTTGCCAAGACTTCCATTCAAATTTTGATGTTTTAAGCATATTTCCCAAGTGAAATGCTTTAATGCTGTATGTTATTATACATTATTTTCAACATTACTGCTTTAAAAATGTTGCAGTTCATGCTCTGAGAACAAACAAATGGACAAGAATGCAAAACTGAGATAAATATCTAGTTCTGAATATACATTTATGTTGCCTTTTGCTTATTCATCATTGTTATTTCCATAGTTACGGTGTTGAACTAGGTTATTGTCAGAAGCTGATTCAGAAACAGTCTAAGCCCTACCTCAGAAATTCTAAACCTTTTATTTGGTGGCTGTCATTTTAGTAGTTGAAGTAGTACATGAAGAGAGTGCTTAAAGACCATTTTTGGCAAGCATTTATCCTATGCTTAAGTAGCCTAAATTCAGTTGGTGAAGATACTCTAACAGGATGACTATAATGAGTAATTTTTTGAAAGTAAGCTAACAAATTAGTTTATATCATAAAATATTTTGCTGGAAGATTAACACACTGCTATGGGCTCTTTTATTTATATACTGTAATTTTGCCTGATGCATCCAGGTTAGAGTTGATGTATTAGAACTGAAAAATGACCAACCTCTCCTCAGTATTTTATTAGATGTACATTGTGCTACCTGGCTGTACAAGAGCTCTCATACCAATAAAAGATCAACAAAAAGCTTTACCCTGATTTATCTCTGCAATTCTTGATTTGTTCTTTGCACTGACAGTACAAAAATGGTGTTAGAAGCTCTGATTCTCTGAAGGACAACCAAAGCTGAGAATACTTCAGGAGCCGAAAGTCATCTTTTGGTTTACCCTTTGATTTACTGTAATGACTTATAAGGCATCTGTTAAAATGTGTTTTTAATATTACAAATTTTCAGAAGAACTTCTGGTCTTAAATGTAACTCTTATTCCTACACAGTTTGGATCAGAATTTGTTACTTTGGAAGTCAATGACAATTTGAGATTGGTCACTGATTTAAGCCCAAGAGAATATTTAGAAATTCATTTCAATAGTTATGAACAAACAAAGACTTCCTCTATAGATAAAGCAAGAGTGACTGTCTCACAAAACCAAATTAATACTTTATTGGTTTTGGCTCTCCCGTATCTGTACAGTATCTGCTAGGATGGAATTCACAGTTTTCAGTGATCTCTTATGGTAATTCTATAATCACCAACATAATCTCTCTAAATAGATTATTAATCCTTTCACACGGAAACCATAGATTAGAGAAAAACTAAACAAACGAAAACAAACCAAAACAAGCCAAAACAAAACCCACAACATAAAACAAACAAACAACCAAAACAAAACAAAACAAAAAACACACAAACACTAATGACAAAATCAGTTACAAAGAAAAATACATTTTTGTCAAGATCTTAATGAATTTGAATAGGTAATTGATTAGTCAACATAAGGAAAGACATGAAAAAAGAAATACAATATATCCATGGTACTATACCACACATCTATTGAAATGTGAAGTTGCATACTAATTTTCTGAAAAACATTATTGATTTTTCATGTCATGCAATAGAGGTCCATCAGCCTCCTGGGCTGCATTAGGAAGACTGTTGCCAGTAAGTCAAAGGAGATGATCTTTCACCTCAGCTCAACACTGGTGAGGCCACACCTGGAGTACTGTGCCCAGTTCTGGGCTCCCCAGTGCAAGAGAGATATGGACATACCAGAGAGAGTCCAGAGTAAGGCCGCAGGGACGATTCAGATACTGGAGCATTTGACATACAGAAAGAGATTCAGAGAGCTGGGACTCTTAGTGTGAAAGTCAGCTCCAACAGTTCATCCCAAAGGACAGAAGGCTCAGGGGGATCTTATCCATGTGTATAAATACCGGATGGGAGGGAGTTAAGAAGATGGTGCCCACTGACAGGATGCAAGGCAGCGGGTGCAAATTAAAACACATGAAATTCCATCTAAACACAAGAAAACACTTTTGGTTTTCTTCTGTTCTTTAGTTACTGTGAGGATGATCAAGCACCAGTGCAGGTTGCACAGAGAGGCTGCGGAGTCTCCAACCTTGGAGATATTCCAAACCTGACAGCACATGATTCTGTAAAACTTGCTTTTTCTGGACCTGCTTTCTACAGGAGCAGGCTGGACTGGACAAACTCCAGAAGTCTCAACAAGTCTGTGATTTTGTTTCTGTGAATTTTAGGTCAGGCCTAGACAATAGATACTTTTTCTTTGTTTTTAAACTTTGATCACCAAAGTAGGACTTCTTATTTGTTCAAGAACTAAAAGGCAGTGAGGACCTGTCCTTTCTATATTAAAAGCTAACGAGAATTTATTAGGCTGTTAACATTTTTGACTTAGCTTAATTACAGCAATTAAGAGATTACCTGCACAGAAGCACTTATCTGCAGCTGATCTAGCCTAGAGGTGAGAATCAAAGGGAGAGGAAAAAGGCAATAGTTCATTTATTATTGGTTCAAGTTGACACCAGACTTAGAGGCATATTTCTCACCTTCCCATTGTTTTTAAAGCAAGTATGTAAGTGACTGAGCTTTTGGAGCTGAAAAATGCAATTAAATGTCTCATGGAACTTTAGATCTATTTGCCACTTTTCTTCTAATACTGAGGAGAAACATCATCCATAACTTTCCTGCATCACTTTTTGAATTTTGTTCAGTGCCACCACATTTGAACATCCTAGAAAGACGGAAGTTCTAACAAGCAGAGAGGGTGATAGCACTCTCAGAGAATATGATTTGAAGTACATAGACACACATACATATTTGAACACATATCTATAGGTAGATGTGACTTTTTCTTTATTTAAAGACAGATCTTTTAATTACTTCTGAATAACAGAATAGATCATTGATTTTTACAAAGCAACTTAAAATTTCAAAGTTGTCCCACATGAAAATTCTTCTCTAATTTGTCACAAATTGTCCTTCTTATATTGTCAATTTGCATTATGTATTGTAACCTCTATTTTATCTGCTCCTAAATATCTTAGTAGACTAAACATTTTTCAAAACAGGTAAGAAGGAGTTTTTTTCTTTGTTTGTGGTTTTGTTTGTTCTTTTTTCCAAGAAGTTAGCCAGTTCTGTGATTCCCTTCTGAGTTAACTTCATCCAAGGTGTTAGCTAGTGTTAGTATGTTCTTCCATTTAACCTTTATTAAAACTTTAAGTTTAATCTTGTTTTGTCAACTTGATTTTTGTTCTTTTGGTTTGGTTGTTGGCTTCTCCCTTTCTTCCCTGCCCCCCCTGCCCCGCCCCCCCCCCCGCCCAGTTACCTGTCATCCTTGTCTCAGTCTACAAGTAACTAGTAATCCCTAATCCCTAATAAGCCTTTAATCCCAAATCTCGTATCACTGATGGAAAATATTATGTGAATTTTCACTAATCATACATCTCTGGATGCAATAGATTGTGGTCATTCTATAGCCTCAGAGACAAATACTTCTTCTCTCATGAATGGAAGTAAAAGCAATGTATGTGAACAGAATGCATGAAACATGCTCTATTGGGAGCACATGCAATATGATACTGTTTCTTCATCTCCAAAGACTATTTTGGGCTCCAAATGGGAAAGTGTGTTGGACCTAAAGATGAGATGATGAAGAGACAGTTCTTCTGGAATTAAAAGGGAATGAGTGAGCAGGGAAAATATATGCCGTATGAGTCAACACAGACATTTTGGAGATTTCATCTTGCTTTACTGACTACATTGGGCAGCAAAAGCTACGTTCTTTCTATCACCTTAAAGGAAAATAGAGGTGATATTACATTGTGTAGTCTTTTGGGGAACTACAACCTATTCATAGATTACTATAGTATTTGAATACAAACAGGTCTTTTCCTGATGTAAATAAGTAAAGACATAGCTGTTCAGACTTTTGAAACAGGAAAAAAAAATGGGTGTTGCTTTAAGCAAAAGATCATCCGTCTTAGAGTACTATCTAATGCATTTCTTGAATCTACTGCTTTGGTATTATGTTACTAGCTCATCAACAAATTCTGAACCGCAGTTCAGAGGGAGCTATCAGCTCTCACAGCCATATAAAGGTATGCCTATGCTGTAGTTTATGCTTAAACATTCAGTTAATTGTATATGCTGTACATATGTAAATACGAATTTGCAGTGCAAATGAGCTGCAAGACTTTCAATACTGAAAGCAATTGAAAAACAAGTCTTTTGAAAAATCAGTTTTTCACTTTCTTAGTCTCCAAGATCAAAGCCATAACCATGGCAAGAATCATACTCTGAGGATATTTGCTTTGAGACCATGCCTCTCACCTTTTATATTGGATGGGTTCTGTGAAAATTTCTACAAGATTGATGGGTACCACACTTCTGCTGGGTAAAGAATTTTCTTCTTGTCTTTTGTGCAAAACCAGGATTCAGCACCTCTATTTACTGATTAGAGGAATGATCTGATGAGAGAAATAGAACATGGATACTTTAGGATTCTAGATAAACAGTCCAATGACACTTTACAAGGACAGTATGATCTTGCAAGTCAAGATTTTCACATGCATATAAGGAAGGAAGGCATTTATAGTTAACTGTGTGCTATGTTTTAGCACACATTTAGTTCTTCCTGTACTGCAATAAGAAACATCACTGTATTTAAAGGGAGAAGACAATACACACAATATTCTACACCAGGAATTATGAAAGGAAAAAAAGTATTCAACTATATGTGACTGGATGATTCTTATGTAACCTGTACAAAGCAGGGCCAGAAAAAGCAAGTTTTACAGAATCTCCGGTATCTGAAGCGTCCTTGCGGCCTTACTCTGGACTCTTTCTGGTATGTCCATGTCTCTTGAACTGGGGAACCCAGAACTGGGCACAGTACTCCAGGTGTGGCCTCACCAGTACTGAGATGACGTGAAGGATAACCCCGGAAACACTTCTCCTAATGCGGCCCAGGAGGCTGCGCCACAGGACACATTGCTTGTATATGGGCAGCTTGTTGTACTTTAGGACTTCCAGGTCTTTCACTGCAGAGATTCTCCCCAGCCGTTTGACCCCCAGCTTGTGTTGGTGCATGAGGTTATTCCTCCCCAGGTGTCTGACTTTTAGCTGATTGCTAATCAAATTAAGCAAAAGTACCTGATTTGGCTTGGAAAATGAAGAAAAATATGAACTTGACTCAAAGTTTTAAAATTCAGGCTTAAAATCCCTAAATAGTCATTGATTGGTAATCTAAATGAATAAATAAATAAATACCAACAAACAAACAACAAAAAACCCACCAAAATCAAAACAGCATCATTAAAGAAGTAGAATTAAATATGGAAAGGAAAGAAATACTTTTGCCAAAAAGATAACTATCAGTTCTTCCATAAATCACAGATACCCTGAAACTTTAAGGATTACAATCTGCTTTTTTTTTTGTTTTAAAAGACTTTTTATTAACTTAAACTGATTTATTTAATTTAATAAATGATATTAGAAAGAAAATAAACTTTAAAATCAGCAATATTTGCTATAATTGAAAAAACTGTAACTTGACAGAAGCTTAAAATGGGAGTTTTGTTTCTTTTTATATCCAATTTTAAGTGACTGAAGTTTTTAATTTTTTTTTTTTTTTATTAGCTGTTTCACAGTTTTGTTGACTCTGGGACTTTTTCATCACTTTTCAGGCATACTAAGACATTACAAAACCTTTGCATTTCTTATTCTTATCTTGGGTTTCTGATGATGACAAAAATAAACCTAGGATTTTCAGAAATCTTAATTTATTTTACTAAAAAACTAAGTATTTTTTGTGCGTAATATCCAGAGCTTTACACTTGGGAACAACAAAACTTAATAAATTCCAAGGACAAGGATTGAATTTGACAACGAAAGCATATTTTCTCTCCAGAAAATGCATTTTATTTTAAATGCATTTTGTATGACAGTTTTGAAAAATACTCTGCATTCAGCTGTCTAGTTGAAGCTGAAATTGCATAATTTCATGTTGCTTTTTCATTGTACTGTGTGTGACATTTTTGCACGAGAAATGCATCATATTTGAAAACAAGTCAAAAATACTGGAGAAAAAGTCATTTCACCTTCAGAGAGCCGTCATTATAACAGAAAGGAAAAAGATTCATCCTTATGTAAACTTAAATTCTGTATAAGGTCTTCAAACAGGTATCCTTTGCATGTCACCTCAATGTATAGAACTTTAAGAATATGAAATTATTATCAGACATGTAAAGATCAGATTATACTGTTCTTGCTGCAGAAATTTTCTTGTGCTAGAGTTTCAAGTTTTTGGAGTCTAGAAGTTACAAATACTTCTAGACAGAAAGGAAGAACTCTAAAAGCAACATGAAAGGAAGGGAAAAGAGTGTGCTTACTTAGACTATTGCCCTGTAAATAATACCTGCTAATATTCCCTACTCCAGTGTCCTCTCTGTGTGTTTGGTTGTTTGGTTGTGGTTTTTTTCCTTTCTTCTGATGTTAAAGAGAGATAGTTAAAAGAGAGAAAGAAAAAAATCCCATGACACTGGAAGCTACAGTCTCATTCATATTGTCCTTCAGTCCCATAAATCTTACATTTTTGCTATACTGAACAGTTGCCTCCCCCATTCTGGTTCAGTTTGTCAGGGCACAATTAACCAGGTGCAAAGAGACCCTGATAATAGAAGATACAGAGCTTAAGAATATAAAACAATTTTTAGCTTTCTACCATGCACCAAAGATAGCTAGGTTTTAATAGACTACTAGTCTGAGCATTTGTGTACTTATCTCCCCTGATAAAGTACCCAAAGACCATTTCTTAGCAAGGCAGTCAGCAGTCGGGAGGGAATTCCTCCCAGCTCCCTGAAATGATTCCTCACTGCTGCTGAGTTGCCATCCTCCCCTATAGAGTTATCAGTGGTGACACTGATGACTTGGACCAGGAAACCCAGCAAACATCCAGCTAGATCCCAACTAGCACCCTGTTTTGTTTTCTCTTTTTTCTTTAGGATTATATATTTTTCAATGTGGGTGCTTCTCTGTCTTGAATCCTTGAGCTATTGACAGCACCTCTCTCAACCTTCCTAGCCCTATCCATAATTTTACCTTTCTTATCCTTCTGTGGTCTTTCCCACAGCTTTCTCTTAGAGCTTGGCAATTTTCTCAGAAGTTGGAGCAAACATTATGCTACTGAGCTACATCCAAATGTGTCCTTGAACCCTTGGCGCTCAGGACACAGAGCCTCAGGGGCAGGGAAGTTACGGCAGGGCACGTGGAGAGAGAGGGTTACTGTGATGGCCGGGAAACAGAAAACATCCACCCCAGTATATGTACCTATGCTTGCATGTTTGTATTTATGTAAAGTATTAATAAATACTATGGTATTATCTCAGGGAAAGACTGAACTTACTCTGACAGAGACAGATCAGTATCCTAGGTTTTAACTCATATCAATTGTTTTCCTACTGTTGGCACATATCTGAGACTTTGAAAAAAAATCATAACTGAACTGAAGGCACCCAACTTAGATACCAGAGTATGATAAGATCCTCCAGAGGACAATTCAGAACACCTGTCTGAATTAGGAGTCATTAAATATAAATACCGTTTTTTAATATTTTTCATGCTTTGGGTGGAATTTGTAATGATTGTAAAGCAGCAAAGTCTGGCGGTGCATACCATCTTTCACCTGCAGGTGATCATATTCATATTCAAATATGACCATGTGTTCTATTATTTTATTATCTTAGCTTAGTCTGAGATTTACAACTGCAATAAGAATTTTTAGTTAGCTGCCTTGGGTTTAGTGTGGGAAGGAAGACAACCAGAAATGAAGAGGATTTTGTAGATAGCAGATGGAATTATGTAGGTTCTATAAGTAAGCCTGACATGGGATAGCCATCTACTTGAAGATATAATGTTATAACTCTTTGCCATTTTCTCTCTTGTGTCTGTTGAGTTATCTCCTTTTCTTTAACACTAGAAATGGCAACTGAATCTAATACTGTGTTAATAACTTTGGTATTGCTTTCCTTCATGACCTCCTACATCTATGCACAAGAAAATAATGAAAAGAAACAGTTCATTTTAAAAGTTTTAAAAGTTTACTCATCCATTAAATCCCCAATATATCTAGAAATATATCTAGTAGATTGTTGTGTAATTTTCTGTTTCAATGCTATTTGAAAAACTTTCCCATGATTTTGTGCTTCTATTAAAAAAAAAAAAAAAAGCATCTACCAATTACATAAGTCAGGGCAGTCCCAAAAATCCTAAATATATTTTTAGATCCTCTTCAGATCCCCCAAAAACCTCAGAATGCAAAGTAAAATCAAATAGGCAGGATAAGCCTGTCTAGGTTCACTCAAATATTATCTTATGAGATTCTATGAAGCAAACAGGTGAATTTCTCACAATTTTTTTCATCTCTCCATCTGTCAGTCTTGCATATTAGTTTGGTGAATATCAAGGTAGACAGATGCTCTTTGCAGATTTGGCAGCTGCTTAATATGTAGATGCAGTATCACAAGATATAGACTAGTTGAAGGACATACACAATAACTGCCAGTCACTTCATGGTATTTCTGAAAATCTGGGTAAACAGTTTTCTGTTACAACAGTTAAGTAAAACAATATATTTTTTCATTATGTCAAAATGGAGTTTTGAAAGAGAGTGTAAATTTAATTATAAATTGTTTCAGATTCAGATTTGAAGTGTGATTCTTCGAGATATATACTGCTTCCTTTTAAATAACACAAGCAATATTGAGACAAAATATGCCTGTTATAAATGGAAAAAAAAAATATATATATATATATATGAGTGTAAATTATACTTTTTACTTTTTTCCAGTCACAAATCTTTGTGTAAGAACTAAAAACCTATATTACCTTCTGATAGATTTTTATGTGTGAAGTTCTATTTTGTCTGACAAATCTAATTTTCTGGTAAACATATATGTCATCAAGGGTCTACAGTGTATATACAATACTACTTCTCCATCCATATTAATATAGTTTTAGATACTTCTTCCAGTGTTGGCTCAGCTGGCAGCTTTAGTGAACCTTGGTATTGTTTGAACAAACATTTTAAATACTATATTGAATTTTTTTGCTTAGAGCATGACAATATTTTGTGTTATTAAGAAATTTCCCAAGAGGACCTATGTTTTAAGAATGGAAATCACACTTGATTTGCCTCAGCTTCCAGGTGATTGAGGAAAGGGGAAAATGGGATTCTCACACAGCTTAATTCAAATACTGGCAACAGAATTTTAGCACATATTTTATTTTTTGTATATACTACAGTTCATATTACTGCTAAACATATTATACATATATGTACATGTATTGATACATAGAGATTATGTATTTTGATGCTGCAGTACATTATTTATGTCCGCATCTTTCTATACTCCCACAAAGGACTTAAAAGTCCTTTTTCACATTTCTAGTGCTTTTCTTTTTGTGATACTCTAATTTCATCACACATCCACCAACCTGTTCTACTCCATTTTCTGTTGTGCGTATGTTCCCCTATGTCTACCTGCCTATTCATAACACTCCTGTAAGGTATAAAGGTTTTTGTCCAGATCATTGGGCTGAGGCCAGTTGTATGAGGTTTAACAAGGCCATGTGCCAGGTCCTGCACTTCGGTCATAGCAACCCCAGGTAGAGCTACAAGTTTGGGGAAGAAAGGCTGGAAAGCTGCCTGGCAGAAAGGGATCTGGGGCTGCTGATTGACAGCCAGCTGAATATGAGCCATCAGTGTGTCCAGGTGTCAAAGAAGGCCACTAGCATCCTGACTTGTATCAGAAATAGTGTGGCCAGCAGGACTAGAGAAGTGATTGTGCCACTGTACTCAGTATTGGTGAGGATCCACCTTGCATATTGTGTTCATTTTTGGGCCCCTCATCATAAGAAGGACATTGAAGTACTAGAGAGAGTGCAGAAGAGGGCAATGAAGGTGGTGAGGAGCCTGGAGCACAAGTCTTATGAGAAGCAGTTGAGGGAGCTGGGGCTGTTTAGCCTTGAGAAAAGGAGGCTGAGGGGAGACCGTATTGCCATCTACTACTATCTGAATGAAGGTTGTAGCACGGATGGTGTTGGTCTCTTCTCCCAAGTAGCAAGCAATAGGACAAGAGGAAATGGCCTCAAGTTGTGCCAGGGGAGATTTAGATTGGATATTAGGAAAAAATTTCTTTACAGAAGGGGTTATCAGGCATTAGAACAAGCTGTCCAGAGAAGTGGTGGAGTCCCCATCTCTGGAGAAGTTTAAAAGACATTTAGATGAGGTTTTTAGAGACATGGTTTAGTGCTGGAGTTAAGTTGATGATCCTGAGGGCGTCTTCCAACCAAAACGATTCTATGATTCTAAATAGCACTATATATTAAAACCATAGAAGGCAGTAGAGCTAGCAATTTTTAATTTTCTAATAAATCTTTAAGTTGTTGTGGTTTTTTACATTGTTATTCATATGCTTTGCATTTTTCATTACCTATTTTATCTAATTTTAGTGGATAAATTAAGAAAGATCAACTTGTCTTGAGTCACAAGCCACAGGACAAATACATTGTCTCAGACAAATTCTGGTTTTCTCACTTGGTATTTCATGGTTTCATGCAAAATGTATTCCAGGTGTCTTCTTTCAGCAACAAAGACTAGGGTCAGGTGATCAAAGACTGGATGGCCTTTTATGTTCCTATGCTCAGTCTCTCCCTAAATGTGAACAAGAGCCCATTCTCTCCCTCTTTGCATTTATCTTCCCTGTACACAGAAAGTACTACTTGTCACAGTAGTTTCCTCTAGCCTAAGCTTCAATTATTTAAACCTCCTTGAGGTGGTATCTCCTAATTGCTCAATTCTACTCATAGTCATCTTTTATGCTTCACCATTCCAGAAGTGTGAGCAAATCACTATCATTATTTGTGTAAAGACTATGGCATAAAGTTGCATCAGTGAAATTCCAAATAATAGATAGACTTTGTCTATTTTATTACATTATTCTTATGAGCACTAGACTCCCAAGTTAAAAGAGTCTGTAAATGTTCACTTGTAAACAGTGGTACAAGGTGTAAAAATATGGTAGTTATCTCCCATTTCTGGGATTTACCCATTTCTGAAGGTTTACAATAATTTTGTGAGTTTCCAGTAGCTGAACACTGTCTAGAAGATCAAATACAAACTTCAGATTTTTTTTCATTTATTAATAAACTCATTTTTTGGAAAAATAAGCAATGATTTCAGTATCTTAGTCAAAAGGCAAATTTATAAAATAAAAAGTCTTGCAGACACATATCATGTAAAAAATAGTGGAGAATTCTCAGAACTAAGATAGTCTGCAATTGATTCATAATTATGGGCTTTCACAGAACTTACTATGACATCATTTTCAGTTTCATCCTGATTTTGTTGTTCTTCATTTCAACACATTTAAGTCGAATGTTTGCTATATCTCTTAATACACATGTATCACTGGTGCACATGAACAATCAGTTAACAAACTTGCTGTCTGTGGAAAAATAATCCTGTTCTGTATTCATTGCATGTGTATTTATATCCAAAAACTGGAAATGAGAAAAAGGATTTCACAGTGCTGCAAGGGGGCATAATGAATTATTTACAGTAAATCAAATTTTATAAACCTCCTCAATCTTTCATAAACTGTGTCTTCCTATTTTATTGATGTTTTATCAGGAGACTGAAAGCAATGTAAGTCAGGGATATCTCTTAAATTCCTTGAAGATTTGTAAGAGTACATGAAGAAACAGTTCTCACAGTAGCTTTTGCATTTGTTGTAGCTGTAAGACTATTGATATCCTATAAGCATTTAATATTTAAGAGGAAAGGAACTAGATTTTCTAATATGTTCACATCCTGAGCCTTCTTTTATTCTGAATTAAGGCTAGCAAGTTAAGAAGTATTAAAAACTCTTTTCAAACTCATTTATTGTAATACACAGTACCAAACATACAACAACACTTGAAATGTTTGAGAGTCAAAATGTAGGTCATAGTTGAAAAATGAGAATGTTTCCTCAAAAGTGCGTCTGGACACTGGAAAACTAAGAAAAGTTCAGAGAGGAAATCCAGGAACAATTTAAAACCTTGAACATCATCTATACAGTGAATCACCTAAATAGCTTTATTTACGGAGATAAATTAAGGAACACTAAGATGTGACTTTATTGTAACTGTAGATGTAGCTAAGAGTTTTGTTTGTTAGGTTTGATAGGCAAAGGCAATAAAGAAAATGCAGTTCCTGGAAAATGCAGTTCCCGGAAGGATATATTTCCTAAAAAAAACTCCATGTATTTACACTGTCATCAGTAAAATTTAGGATAAAGAAGTCATAAGAAACAGGGGCCTTAAGGCCAAGTGTTTTACCAGGGCCAGACAAAGAAAAAGCAATAATTTCCTTCTGCCTCTGACTGAGAGCTGTAGAAGACCTTTCAAGAAGTATTCCTCATATGTTTTCATTTTCATATCCCTCTAGGTTCTTCCTTATTCATAGCCAACTAAACTTCTCATTTAACAAGGCACATTCTGGAGTTATTGTACCTGTAATGATGCCTGTGATTTTCTGAAGAGAGTTTAATGCCAACAATTACAGGGTAATTGTGACGTTAACTTACACCACATTTAATGCCTGAATTACGTATTTTATTTGTTTAAATCTGCTTTTTTCTAACTAGATATAAGCATATTTCTTCAGGAAATATGAAACATTGTGAGAATTAAAAAAAAAAAAAGGTTTTCCATCTCTTGCAATTGAAGTATCATTTTTTTTAATTATAAAAGAAAGTATCACATAATATGCCAACCGCTGTAATGTCTTGATAGCTCTTGAAACTAATAATGCATGAAGAAATGTGTTACACATGACACACACGGCAAGGTGTTCAACAAAGTAAAATGCTTACATGTTAAGTTAGTAAGAATGTGTGTAGTCATGAAAATCAGACTATGTTTGTTTGTATTCACCATTACAATATTTAGTTATTTATGAAACAGAGTCAATTTTATGCAATGTTCTATGAATGCTTGCGTTTCAGGTTTTGGTAGATGTTTAATTTCACTTTTTTTCATGAAACATGAAAATTTAATTTATTTATTTGTCATTTTTAACACTATTTGAAGATGATGACAATCTCACATACTGTAACATATAAGATTCTGAAATAATACAGGACAATTCTAGATTACTTTGAAAAAACAATGTTGAGTTCAGAAGTATTGGATGATATATCCTAAGTGCCCATATAGAAACATTTTCTCTTCCTGTAATAAAAATACTAGGTTAATCAAACTCTTATTGAAATGAATGGTTACTTTTTCTGTGATCAAAGAAAAAAAAAAAAGGTATTAGGCCTTTATTAAAAAATTGTAGGAAATGATTGAGATGCTTATCATCTGAAATATCGTTTAAGAACATAATGTGCATTTCTTTTAATAAATAACTTTTGCTTCTAATTCTCCCTGAAACATACAGGAGAGTTATGAATTTTGTGACAAATTGCAGTATATGTGACATTGAAAATCATTTGTATTACCTGACAGAGGAGGCATTTTGGAGTCACACAAAATCTAGTAAACATTAACTGATGCTTAAACATTTGAATATTATTATAAAATAGACCACTAGAACTAAAAGGTTTAAAATAAGGTTTCTGATTAAAAATTGAACTGTGGCTTTGTTTACATAATAATATTAAATAGATTAATGAATTATGTAAATTGTAATTAACAAGGATGATTAGGCACTTCTGTGATATAGATTTTACATATACACAACCGTGATGTTATATAAGAAATGGACAATAATTTTAATGTTAAGTTGTAATTAATTTTTTTTTTAAAGTTACTGGCAAAATTATGAATAGATACCTGCAGTATTATGGTTCATAACTCTACCTCCAGTGAAGGACTGTTATATGGAATTAATAAAAGTGGTTATGGAAGAAGAAAATAACACTGAAACACTAATATGATACGTGAGAAATAACAGACATAGCTACATAGCGCAGTTCGAATGGGAATATAAGTATATATACATGCACGTTGGTGAAAAAGTATTGCTTATTTGTTACAATATCTAAGCCAAATTTAAAAATTCCTCAGCATAAATTACTGGGTTGGCTACACTTTCCAAATTCTTTCTAGCATTCAATATTGCAAACTAAACTTTTATTTATGGAACTCAATCAAAAAGATGCTAAGAGTTTTTTTAAAATTCAGGAACTGGAGGAACACATCACTTGCCAGGAGGCACCAAATGTAATGCATGAGATAGAAATCCTCAACATTTGTAAAGATAACACTACAAATTTTGATCATTTAATGGATTTTTTTCAAGTTTTCTTTCAAATGCTGTTACAGCATAACATGCCGTAGCAGGGTCAAATTGTTCCTTTTTATTCTTCATTATTTTTATTAGTATTCTTAGAAAATGAAGACAAAATAATTGTTAAATGTTCTAAACAATCAGTTTGTATTGCAGTTATTTAAAGACTTCTTTTTTTTTCATGTACCATTTCATGCTTTCTAAGGATGGTTCTACCTTTCTGAGCAATATAATTGGTTCAGGTCAATATACAACACAGGCACACTCACTTAGGATATTCCATACGTAACACTTTGCTTTTCATAGTTCTGATTCCTGGCAATCTCTGTGTTCGCACATACATGTGCATACCCTATATATCCTCATGGACAAGTTCTGATATCCTCTTTGTTCTCAAAGAAAAAGATTAGCAAACACGCTGCTAATCATTATCTGTTGTTCATACAACAATCATGAAGAAACTTCCCTTTGAGTTTCACAAACCATGAATCAGTCATATATTAAGTAAAAATATTTAATAGAAGCCACTGAGAAGCCACTGTAAATTAGGAATCACTGAATATGCAGTATTCAAATATGGCTTAAGATTAAAAAATATTTTGGAAATCTGGAGTTTGGCAATTAAGTTACACTTCATATAATGTAGCATCATTAACGTATTGACAAAAGTTATTTGCTTTTGTTAGTTTTGTCTTTATGCTGAACAACTTTAAAGAGAAATATATTTGGAGTGCCACATTCATCAAAAACAGACTTACAATTTCATTTAACAGTAAGAATTCATTTATGTCAGTCATTTGTGTGACTGAAAAGATTTAAACAGTCTAGCTGGTAGAAGTTTCATGCCACAAAATTTTGTCAAGGTAGTACTGGGAAAAAATCTTTTTTAGACTTGACTCTCGTTGGAATGAGAAAGATGTTGAATGGTTAGAATTTAAGTTGGTTGTAAATGAACAATAATATTCTTGAGGACTTTGTTTGACACCTTTTGTTTGCAATGTTTCATTTAACAATGCTGAATTGTTGCCATGGAAATAAGGCATACTACTTTGCGTAGGGAAATCAACATTTAATTAATTTAATTTTATTCATTCTTTTATACTCCAGAAAACATGTAACATTTTCTATGCACAGAAATATTTTCAGAACATGATGGTTGTATCTGATCTTCCACTGCTGGGAAAGATAGTCAATTATTGAACTTCTTGTGGTGCCTCTATTTTTGTATCACAGAATGGACTGCTAACATTCATCAATTTCACCTGTGTACACCTGGGAATATGTTTTTTGTCAAGGTTTACGGCAAGACAACAATAAACCACGGCAAACACTCTCTGTTACCCCCTTTAACCTCCCTCCACCCTCTCCTTTAGATTGGAAAGATGATAAGGAAGATAAGGAGAAAGGAAAAGAGACTTAGGCTTCAAGTTAGAAGGTTTTAAAGGGTTTACTAATGCTATTAATATATAAAGAAAATATGCAAAATATGCAAAACCAATCTTGAATGCCCAATAGGGAGTTGGGGCCATTCCAGCAGCAGTGGGGCTGGGTGTGCAGAGCTGGCGTGGCTCTAGCAGTTGTGGCTCAGGCTCCTGGAAGTCATGGGCAGGACTTCACAGCAAACTGGAAACTGGTTGCAGGGCCTTGGGCCGAGTGTCACAGGCATCCAGAGAGGGTCCTCGCTAGATGCCGGCCATGGTCAAAGAAAGCTTGACCCTCGTGATCACCCTCTCATATAGAGGGTATGACGATTATGAGATGGAATACTCAGTTGGTCAGTTCAAGTCACCTGTTCCATCCACCCCTCCTCAAACATGCTCCTCTCACGACAGAACGTGGGAAATCTTATCCATCTTTCTTGGCTACCATATAATAAATCTAAACATGAGCAGCTTCAGCATTCCATTAGTCTTCTTATCAGCACCAAGTACAGCATCTGAGGGAAAATATGCAGGCCAAAACTCAGAAAAGTACTTAGCTGAAAGGAAAAATACTAAAAGAGAACTTATATTGTTTTTAACAAAACCAGGACAGTTTTAAAAATCTCTTATTCAAAGAACTTTGGAAAAATAAAGACTTTGGTCTACTGAAGAACATTAAATGCTGCATCACAAAGAAATATAAAGCAAAGGAAGTAAATAAAGTTGGACTACTTGAATGGTGTTAAATGAAAAATAAGAAAAAACCCCTTATAACTCATTGAAATAATAAAAGTAAAGATAGAGTAGTTATAATAATGTAATAAGTCAAAATGCAATTTCATTTTTTTATTAACAGCAAGATTTTGGAATTATACTATGTTGTCCCCATAAGACAGTGAAACAAATAAACCAAATCCCCAGGGCTACAGAATAGTTCAATATTTTGTAACAGATTCTGCACTTTTACATAATTTTGAAAGATCAAGTAGAGACAGGCATTACACAGTTCAGGATGATGTCCAATTATGAAAGGGTATCAGTGTATTTACACAAATACATAAGCTACTATTATGTGTATGTATTACTTTTATCTATTTCATACAGTCAAAATATTGTAAAGCCTTATAAATACATTTTTAGAAGTGTCCAACTTGTTAGAAAATAGAAAATACAAAGACTTTAAGTAGAGTTCTAAGTTACAACATCTTTAAAATTTACGTGCACAACAGAATGCCCTGCATGGTCCTGACTTTCCAGTCAGCCCGGTGATCACTAATAAATAAACTTTGCATTCAAGAACCAGTATGTAGAAATTGTGGAAGGTGACATAGCTGAAAGTCTTGTCTCACATTGATATCCAGAAACACTAAAGTAGCTTTGATTTCTGATGATTGATCTGTCAATTAATTATAAAAGTATAGCAGATGACACTGCATTTACTTGTCCTTATCTTTTGGAATACAGTCTTGTTTTTTATGAAGTATGATGTACTTTATCGTTTGATGGGAATATATGAAAACTTAGTATCATTGTGTCATTCAAACAACATAAAGCACACTTATGTACCTTCATAAAAAGTACTAACAAAGAAAGAATGCAAAATAGAGGTTTTTGTTGTTTTTGTTTTTGTTTTTTTTAAGAATATCAGTCAAGCAAAATGCTTACACAAGCCTTTCTCGAAATATACATTCTGGTCATTGTTCATTTAAGCCTTCAGAAGACTTCCTCCTCCCCTTTTTTGCCATCTTTTTCTTTGTGGTTCTTAGTATTTGGCAGAGTCAAACACCCATTGGCCATAAGCAGCCATTTTGCACAACAAAAGTTGACTGCTGTCAGTGGCCAGTCCTTTTCCCTTTTAAGTTTTAGGTCACTGTGAGTTGCTCTAATTACTAGTGACCTGGTGTGTTTCAGAATACTGAATTTCAGGTCAGTAAGGTCTGTAGTGTAAATCAGGAATTATCTTACTGAGAAGTTTGTGGTTGACTTTTTAATTATTTTCCTTTTCATTTAATCTGAAAATATATTTGTAGTCTTTCCAACAGTATTTTGAAAGATGATCTTTCTATGAATGTAAACATGAAGAAACTTTCTTCTTGAAAGCAAAATTAAATCTGAAAAATGGTAGATGTAGTCCTAAAGTTACTGATTTGGTTGAAAAATAAACATGTAGAAATATTCTACAGATCTCTAAAACTTGTTATGTACAAATTTATCCCAACAAAAATTCAGAAATGTGATAACCTATTTTTCAGTACATTTTCAATAAATATTTTATAAAATTCTTTGTATTTAATATTTGCTTCAGATGGTAACCCAAAGTTAATTACTGTTAAAATTATGTGGAAATATGACTTAATAAAAATATTAAAATATTTATTTTTAGGAGTGACTCTAGCTTTTGTTTTGTATAAGCAAAGTTTTAGCAAAAGCAATACACTTAGGAATTATTCTCACTGCATTTAGAAGCAAATAGGATGACAGCTTGTTGTTAAGAATTGTAAATGTAATGTCAACTTTTGGTTTTCGTTGTAAAAGCTTTTGCTGAAAAGCTTAGAAATATTAGCAGCCTGAAAAACAGGCTAAAGAACAATTATAGAAAACTGAATACTTCTCTTCCTTGTAAATTTAATTATTGCTTATATTATACCTCATTTTTTTTTCCAGCTAATGTTTGAAAGTATAGTCTATTCCAGCTCAAGCTTTTCAGTGTATTGCATTGGAAACTATGAATTTACATGAAAACTTATTTAGGAGAATTAGATTTAGAGAACATCTTAAAGTCTGTAAATATAAACAGAAAGTTAATTTTAAAATGCCCTGAAACTGTTCTGACATATTGAAGATAATGTATTTATTGGCATAGGTTTTAAATAAGGGAATGGAATAAAACCTTTAACAGTACAAAACATCCCAGATTGAAAACAACATAATTTTTGTCTGGGAATGCATGTTCAGATTATTGTCTCCATCTGTCTCAATTTACTGGAGCAACAACCTCTCAGAATAAAAATTCACTTAGCATAAATTGGACATAATGAAACTATGAAGACTTTTTACTGAAAAATTCCCGTGATATAAAATCTAGATTGGTTAAGAAATCAAAAGACCTTATGCCTTTAGAAAGCAAAACAAATTACTCCCACAACTAGATTATTTTGGAAGAATTAAAGGAAAAATAAAATATGCCCAAATAGGAAAACTTCCTTCAAATTCTGCTTTTTTTTTTTTTTCCCATTCCTTAACATTTCCAAGATGCAATTATTTTCTTACAGTGAAATTTTCACATTTGAATCCTCTTCATTATTTTAACATCGTCCTTTGTAATGCATATAAACTTCTAAATATTCAGTTTTCAAAATACAACACTGAAGACACATTCTTTGCATATTAAATTTGTTCCATCACTTCTGAATTTTGCAATAAATCTATGTGTCCAGTACACAATGGACAAACTTGTGTGTCGTGTAATTTTTCATAAAGTTTTACAGCTCCATTTCTTGTTAATTGTTAAATAAATTTTGCTAATTATGTTAATTAAAAATTAATTGCTTTTTTCCTTAACATTTATTTACCAGGTTCTAAAACCGGCATCTTGCACTGCCCTCTTCCTCTTTTCAGGTTCTGCTTTTTATAGAATCATCAAAGCATCTTAAAGTTCTTACAGTTCAAAGTATATTAAAGCTCTAATACATCCTGGGGTGTATTAGAAGGGGTGTGGTTAGTAGGACAAGAGAGGTTCTCTTCCCCCACTACTCTGCCCTGGTGAGACCACATCTGGAATATTGTGTCCAGTTCTGGGCCCCTCAGTTCAAGAAGAACAGGGAACTGCTTGAGAGAGTCCAACACAGAGCCACAAAGATGATTAAGGGAGTGGAGCATCTCCCTTATGAGGAAAGACTGAGGGAGCTGGGTCTCTTTAGCTTGGAGAAGACCGAGGGGTGATCTCATTCATGTTTATAAATATGTAAAGGGTGAGTGTCAGGAGGATTGAATCAGGATCTTCTCAGTGACAACCAATGGTAAGACAAGGGGCAATGGGTGCAAACTGGAAAACTGGAGGTTCCACTTAAATATCAGAAGAAACTTCTTCTCAGTAAAGGTAACAGAACACTGGAACAGGCTGCCCAGGGGTTTTGTGGAGTCTCCTTCTCTGGAGACATTCAAAACCCGCCTGGACACGTTACTGTGTAACCTGGTCTAGTTGTGCCTGCTCCCGCAGGGGGATTGGACTAGATGATCTTTTGAGGTCCCTGCCAATCCCTAACATTCTATGATCCTGTGACTCTGTGAAAGGAACCCCCTCAAAACAAACAAACAGAAAAACAAACAAACAAACAGACAAACAAACAAACAAACAAACAAAACCCCAAAACAACTAACCAAACAAACAAACCATCAACAAAACAAGGTATTTTATCTTAAAATCTAGTTCATCATATCACTGCTATCTGCATTTTACATTGTTCTATAATCTTGCTGTGGCCTGCCATGCTCAATTACAGTATTCTTTTATTGTTGTTAAACAAAGCACCAGCCACAGATAGTTATTGCCAAGAGCACGTTCATTATATTAATATATTGGTAAACTCCAGTTCTTTAACTGCAAGCTGTTGCTATCTTGTATCACACATCTTCCCATGAAATCTGGTCCATTTTTCACTCTGTGATGATTTTACAGTACTCAATAATTCCATAATGAAGTAAGACAATCATATATTTCAGTTATTAGTTCTGAATGTTCTTAATAGTGAAATACAAATTAATCATTTTGTGGCAACCGTAGGAACTGCATAACTAGTTGACCAAACACTAGTTCGGCTTTTTCTGTCCCGCCTTTTCAGTATTTAGCAAGAGTCTTTCCTAGTAATAAAACAGGGACACAAATCAGAAGTAGATCACAAATTGTTTGATAGCATCACACAGTGGTCTCAGCTGGAGCTTTTGTATTATAACAGAATTCCCCAATTAATCCAGGAGTGACAAGTTAAGTTATTCATAGATATCTCCAACATACAGAAGAGGTTACAGCAAGGTCGAAATTTGATTTTTACTAAACTGCATTTATGTCCTTGAGACTCCAGATCTGTATATGAATATTCATATCTTTTAAGACAGCAGTTGCATTAAAAACACACAAATTTGTATTAAAGGTGAAGACTAAGAGCAGCAGGCAGTGATTTTTAAAGAGGTAGCAAAGAAGTGATAAATGAGTGACAGAAGCATCAGAACATAGAAGAAATGAGCTGTGAGTGAACAGATGGCTTAAAAATAATAGTGGGGGAATCCCTTTAACTTTCTTTTCAAGAGGTAATATTGATTGCACTGGGAAACAGACAAAATAAGTTAATAAACCCCTAAAATAATGGGACTAACACTGGAGTTCACAGTCTTCTTTGAAAGACTGCTATTCTGCTCTAATATCCAGTGAAAATCTTTATTGTTTATCTTTTTGTTTCAGCAGACCAAGGCACAGGCACTAAGATGGAGGTGCAATGTTTCCTGTAAATATTATCAGGGCCCTGATAATGGAACAAAACCATAGAATTACAAGTGGTGTCTAGCTAATAGATGGCTCTGGGATGGTAGCCTAGAATGATAATCTCCAAGTGCACATCTATGTGCACAGTAACCTGATAACAATGGTTACTTGCAGCTGTATTTTAGATGGCTTGCTAAGCTGAGTAGAGGAAATCACCAAAGATCTGGGTTTGTAAATATCATAGTACATGCCTCTACTGAAGTACATCAGCTATACAGGAGTGTTTTAGCAAACAGTGATAGCTGAATGAGGACTATTTTAACTCATCTGTCCTAAAGATTGTTACAGCTCTACATTAATTGCTGAGTTTTACCAACACCTGACTACTGCTGGAAATGGTATGACAACCTATCTTTTCCTTACGTGTTGGGGTTTTGTTTGTTTGTTTTGTGTTGTTTTTTTTTCATTTTTGATTAGTATGTCTTTTACAAGGTTACAGCTGCATTACATAAGTAGTCTATAAGTATAATGTGAAAAAAAAATCAAATTTTGAGGTTGTAAATGGTAATAGTTTTATTTTTAGATTAACTCTGAATTGGCCAGGTTGTTAAGTAGACCTTCTGTACCTTTTCCTTACAGAGTTCATCTCACATGCACACACAAAATCTACTTTTTTTAATTATTTAAAACACAAACTAAGATAACAGAACAAATTCACCATAGGAACAGAACAGACATCAAGGAGCTGGAGGTCTGTCTGTGTTTCTGCTCTTTTTGGAAATTTATCATTTTCTGTACATTCTTTTCTTGCTCTTTCTCTTTTTTGGCTTCCACCACTCTGCCCTCTAGCATTTTCTCTCACTAATCATGCTCTTTCTCTTAACCACTGCCACTTTCTTTCAGGAAATGCTACTACTACCATTGCAGCAGATGACACAAGTGAAAAAAGAAACCTTATTTTTTCCTGTAGTCAGTACCTTTTTATAGGGAGATAACATGCAGTACGTAAACCTCAAAGAAGTAGGTACCATCTGTTATGGGTGCTGCTGTAGAGCAGTGCAAATTTTCACAACTCCGTATTCATTTATTTGGAAGTCAAAATATGACCTCCATTTGAAAATATAATCTTAGATAAAGCTATGATAGTACAAAGCTGGTCAACTCTTTGAACTTATTCAGAAAATATCTATCACTGTTTATATCAAACCTAACCCAGCAAGGTCCCAACCTTCAGATCTCTGGAAACTATTACGAGTTGAATCTTTATTGATAATGTACACATTCTCTGTAACTTATTCCTGAAGACCATAAAGCTGTTGCAAAGATATTCTGTTATTGAATTTATATAAGGCTATGGAAATACATACTGGGACTGGGAAAGGACTCCGGTAAGAATATGCGTAAGTCACAGATGGTGTCCAGCTCTAAGCCAAAGAACCAACTTTAGTTGTTAAAATAGTTTTACCAAACTCAATGTGTGTTAGGTGATAGCTGCAGTATTATGCAAATGTGGACAATTCATCTGACTCCAGGTGTCTTTTCTTGGTGCTCTGGGCCATCGAAGACAAGTGACAGCAAATAGTACCTAGGCTGGCTAAATAACATCAGTCTTACATTACCCCTTGTAGGATGTATCTTGATCTCCTTTTGCTTCTTATGGTGTCCTGTGTTATGAGAAGCAGTTGAGTGGGAGAGGAGGAACATGTCATCCTTTTCTTAAGTTAATAAAACTACAACTTTCCATTAAATACATTTCTGTAACTTTCAACTCAAACCTTCTTTTTATCCCGAGGTTTTGTTCTTGGCAAATTCAATTCACACTTATTATATTGAATAAGGTGATGCACTACAGAAAATATATATAAAACAGAACGAATACGCTATTTCAGTTTTTTGAAGGACTTGTTCCATTCTTGAAAAGATCACTGCTTTATTAAAATAGTAGTGTCTTCAGCAGAATAAATAGCAAAGTTCAATTAATAAGGGATGTGCTGACACTGGTGATACTGTTTCATTAAATCTTAAACAATGCTTTATTATTTTTGATAAAAAAACCCCACTTTTGGCCTCCTACTTGTTCTTTAAAAAATTTAGATGTTAATTATACCACATGTGGAAAAATCTCAAAGACATTATGTTACCAAAGCTTGGAGGAAACCCAATGAACTCATTGCAGTCTAAAGCACCACCAAGGGAACTGAAACAAGTGTGTGTCAGGATGTTTAATATTATAGCCTAGGGGGACGTAACACTTGCTATGTGTGGGAAGCAAGCAGCAGGGCTTTTCACTAAAAAATGAGACTGAGAAAAAACTTGTGATCACAAAAAGGAAAACCATATTGCTGATCAGATATAAATATAAGAGCTTTTCCACAAACTCAAGCTGTGCCTTTCCTAACTAAAATCTCACATTAATTTTTATGACAGTTTTTTGTTGCATAGCTATGAAGAACTGAGGAAAACAAAACCTGTTTTTCTTTTCCCAGAGTCTTTTCATGGCAAAACTTTTGCTGTATTTTTCACTTTAACTGAAACACTAGACTATGATTAGCTGATTCATCCTCTATTATACTACTTAAATTAACAGAGCAGAAAATTGAAACCATCAAAAATTCAACCCATCTTCAAACATTTGAAACATTGACAGTATAAAATTACTTGGGGCTATTATAATGACTCCTAAGAAAACACAACAGGACTTTTTCAAATGCAATTTCTGTGTATGGCCAAATTATATTTTTGCTAATTTATTACTTATTTTATTTAATTTTGAAATTATCTTCTGAGTCAACCTATCAAAGGAATGTTATTCTCCCACCTGAGACTTACATTATAAGTGGAATATTTCAGAAGCAGTTTTTCTAGAAGATAATTTCACACATGCATTTGCATTCATACTTTTAGATAGTTATTAGGCTGTTTTTATTCAACAAATGTTGACTTGATGATAAGGTATGTTGGTATCTTCTTTTAATGAGTAAGAAAATAGGAATTCATAAATAAAACTTTTCAGGTAAAATATAATTGTAATTTAGATTTGTGTGACAAACTGGTGAAAAAGTTATAAAACGACAGTTCAAGACAGATTAATATTGCTGATGTCAGATATTAACTTGTTGTCAAGAAAACAAACTGTACATTTGTATAATAAAACTTTGGACATGTCTTCAGGAATTCCATTTATTCATGTTTTAAACAGTGTCAGCAGGGAGAAACTCAGAAGTTCTTATTCTGTGTTTGCAACAGAACAGAACCAATAGCCTTTCTCAGGCTATTCTTTTTCTCACTTCATCCAAAGCGAATTAGATGCAAATGGCTCCAATGATGCAGAGGCTAGTAGCCAGTCACAGAAGCTAATAGTAAGTTGCCTAAATTCTTAAATAACTACACGTTTTCAGACCTTTGGAATTATCAGTTCATAAGTCAAGAATCAGTAGCATGACAGAAAGATAACTGTCTATGGTCTGCTCAGATTTTTGAGGTAGCTTGATTACATGGAAGTGATAGCTAGTAGTGAAAATGAATTTTTCACCAAATCAAATGATATTTGAAAAGACTTTTACTGTTCAAATACTTTTGGTCAACAGTGATGAATTTTTAAGTATTTTGTTTGTTTGTTTGTGGTTTTGGTTGGTTGGTTTTTTTTTAGTTTTTCAGTTGTACTCATAGATAAGGGAGTACACAGGGAAAAAGACCAGGATGGTGGGATGGAAATGCATCCTGGACTTCAGTGTCCTCTGTGTTCTTGAGGAAACCAGAATTAAAAAATATACACCCATCCTTAGAATATAACTGTTGTCTAAATCAGTAGTCAGTTGGTGGGTTTACTGAATTATATTTTTTAACTTTGAATTTTGTCAGCTACTCTAGATTTTAGATTCCTTGCCAGGAGTTTAGAATATTGTTGTGGTAGTTTCTCACTTGCAGGAAACAAGTCTCTTTCCGAATCTAGCTAAATACTAAATACTGAGGAGAAAATTTTGGTTCCAGTTAAGCCTATCTTTCAGTATGAGCACCAAAAAAGCCTCTCATAAATCAAATCAATATAGATAAATATATAAAAGCATATTCAATCATTGTATTTACAAAGACCTGAATTTGTATTTAAATATTTAAATTAACAAAGCTGGTTGCAGCAGCATCTGGCACTAGAAAATTGCTAAATTCTATGACATTTATTTCCCTCTAACAATTAGAATGTAAGATTACGCTGTCTCTCAAAGTAGGAGAAAGAGTCCTGCTCATAGCAGAAATATTTGAGTACTTTTTTTCCCACTTTATTTCACTGTAAGATCACAACCTTTTTTTTTTCTTTTTTTTACTTCCCTTGTGAAAATAACCCACCTTCCTTTAAAATGATTCATTGCAATGGTTTTGATTCATTCTCCTTGTTTACTCTTTGTCTTTACTGTGATCAATAGTTCTTAATTTGTCTTTAAAATAAGTAGTATAGAAAACCAAGTTGAGGTGTTATAACTACTTTGATAGCACTAAGTATCTGCAAATGATGTCGAATAGGACAATATGGATGAGTGCCTGACTGCACTGAATTGCTTAATTTAGTATAGGCCCCATAGAATGTTACCAGAATAAATCTATGATCATTGGTCCAATTGCTCTGCAGTGATAACTGCTTGAATGAACATTTCAGGCAAGAAACTGTATGTGTCTGCAATCTGAATTAAATGAGCTCCACAGTCTCCAGAACACAAGGCAGTACAAGTGAGCATACTTTAAAACTGAGATTGTGCTGATGTGTTCACACTTATGTGTGAAGACTGGAAATAATATTTGAAAGTTTTCAGCTTGTTTTTCTTGTCCTAGTCAATATACTGACATATCCTTTTCCATCTTATTTCAATACCTGCAGACAGATACTTAATCAAAATAGAAACCAAACAAGGGAGGAAAGGCTGCATATGCTAACTGATGAAAAGTGAACAAGCTGAGGACTTGTATTAGAAATATAAAGCCTTAAAATTGTGTGTGTGTATGTATACACACTTTGTATATTATATATACATATATAATACTCCTTTTTCACATAGTTGGATTGAAAAACAAGATTTTAGCTCCTACAATGTATTACAAAATATTTGACCTCATAAATGGGTTCAAGTGTAACTTACTGTTACCCATCACAAGGTCACTGCTGTATTTAAGAGCCCTGAGAAAAAAAATAATTGATTGAGTTGATCTTTGTACCTTGCTCATCTCACTAGGCCTATTTCTCATCTGCCCTGGGTTAATCACCAAGTCCACAGCCTGCTGATGTCCTCCATTACATCATAATTAGAACACAGCAGGCAGAGATGGGGAAAGCTGGTGAAATTATTAATATTTTCTTCTGAGAAGCCAGATGTTGTTGGCCAGATTTCATTTAATTCTATGACAGCTGCAATAATAGTCTCGATGTGCAGAAAGCTGATAGTGACATTGATAATTGTGTTAGGAAAGTGAAGTGAGGCACGCTTCTTAGCTAGTTAATTATGGTTATTCATTACTCCAGATCATCTCATCTTATTTGACAATTACAGTAGATTGGGGAAATCTTTAACATGTGCAAATAGAAACTACTTAAAATACAATTCCACAAAAGTTGAATTATGTTCTTCAATGTAAATGCTTTGCAGTGTGTTTCGTATGGGTAGTTAACAGATTTTATTGTTCTTAGGACATAAAGTTTTCGATTTGGTAACATATCTAAGAGACAAGATATACTGAATTTCTGCATGGTATTCCTGAAGTTAAGACATCATTTCTGTTCAAAGTTTATACTTTTAAAACTGATAATGACTGTGAGAAATATCAAAGTATCTAGAGGAAGAATGTATTTTCTAAAATACATTTACATTTTGCATAAACTAAATATTTAACTTTGAAAGACAAAAAAATATTGAAGGTGTGAAACAAATTCTACCTGTTGGGATGGCATAGCAGACAAAAAGTCTATCATGCATTTGAATCCAATTATTCTATTGTAATTATTTTGAAGTAAGTATTTCAAAATATTTATTGATATTTTAGTATTAAGAAACTGTTTCCATAATATTCATAAGTTGCAAAAAGCGTTACTTTGAACTTTCAAACTAAAATATTAACAGTAAAATTAAAAAAATGGCTGGCAGAATATTCTTGTCATGTAAAAAATAAAACATATTATCAAATATATCGCTCACAGTATTTGGAAATACAACCAGCTGTATTGATTGTAATACATTATATAATTCCTGTCTTAGAAACTAAAAAAATGTATATGTATATAACATATGTATATGTATATAAACATATACATATACATATATACACAGACACATATGTATATATAAGAAATGGGATAGTACAAATATTCATGCAAGTTAAAAGCAAAATGTCTGTGAAGTATTTTCTCCCTAAAATTACTGAAAGTTACTGAAACTATTAATTGATCACATGGCATGTTAAAAAGAACATTTTGTCTGTATTATTCAGATCAAGACTATTCCTGAGTTCAAACAGTCTCAAAACATATCTTAGTGTTCCTTTTGTTCTTTCTGTGCTCTATCTCTTCAATAGATACAACAGAAAAAACAAGCAAACAAACAAAGGAATACCTCATTCATACAAATTACTAAAATAAACAAAAAAGTAGGTGTCTTTTCTGGACAATTTGGGGCTTTGGTGTATTTTTTGTTTTCATTGTCATTGTTTTTTTCCTCATCACTGGTTAAAGAAGAAGCCTATGCTGATTCCCTCAGGCAGAAAAGTCTCATTTAGTGAGAAGTCTCCTGCTCAATTTGTTCAAGATGACTCCTTGCCCAACTTATTTACAATAGCACTTCAGTAAACAAAGATCAGTAGCTGAAAGAAAAAAAATACTATGACTAAAAAATACCCCCTAAGTTTTCTGCCTGGGTATATGCTACACTCAGATATAAATAAATAAAGCTATGATCCCATCTTTGACATAGTTCTCTTCATTCTTTTCTCAGGTCGAAGTGTTATCTGCCACAACCTGACCTCCTGTAAGACTCCTCTAACTCCTTATTAATAAATTAGCTTCACGATAGTATCTTGTCACTTTGGTAAAATAGAATACATATAGCTAGAGTCCCATAAGGCAGTGTAGAAATATATAACAACATTACATTTTCTAACCCATACTGCTGAAACTAATGACTGTGGGTAATTGCTGGGCATCCGCAGTGTAGCGCATAAAATCAACAGGACAATTCTGCTGAAAAAAACAGAATATTTTCGTGATCAATACATGACTTTATCAATCCATTTAGATACTTGTATGCCTGTGTAAAACAGCTGTTAATTAAATATGTGATTCATGTTTGTTATTTTCATCATAAGCACAAATGTACAAATCAGTTTCACAAGAAATATTGTTAGATTATTATATGAATTCTGACATAATTTGCAGGGTAAGTCCAAGGAAACTTGACATCTAATCAAAAGTTTCTCTTATAGGATGAGGTCAGAAATTTTAATTAAGATAAAACTTTGATTACCAGTTGGTGCTATCCTAATGAAGGCAGAGATCAGATCACTAGGAGAGGTACTCTGGTAACTATCCAGAGGCAAAAATTTGACAACAGAAAAAAATGTATTATCACTTTTTTATTACCTTACATATGTGATGTGTCATGTTAAGAAAAACAGTGACAGACAGAAGACCTTTAACTATGTTATCAATATGTGTGCAGATAGTTCCTTACTGTGCTCCAGATTGTTGTTTCGGTCATTAGCAATCCATTTAATAATATATTTTTTTTCCCTATCATCACTATCATTTTGTATAATGTTGTTTCAAATAATTATATGTTTTATCTAATTCTCAAATTCTCTATCATTTTTAATACTATGATGTCGAATTTAATGGAGTTAATGATACTGATCTTCACTTTAAGTTGTTTCTCACTGAAATTTAATGCTGGTTTAACTGTAATTTATAGATTATGTCATTATTATTCAATGTTTGTATGCTGCTGTATGTATAAATAAATGTATCAGTGATATAGTTTTCATTTTGCACATCACATTTTAAATCACTGGCTTGTAGTTACCTGGGTCCTCCATTTTGCCCTTTATGAAGATAGGGTTGGACATTCACTTTTCTCCAGTCTTTTGGCATTCTCCCAGCCACCATAATTGATTAAAGATTATAAAAAATGACATTTCAATGATATCTGCCAGATTCTTCAGTACCCAGAATGTGATGGGTGCATAGCATCAGAGACCATGGACTTATGTATGTACAGTTTGCTTAAGTATGACCTGACCTGATCTTCTTCCACCAAGGGCACATTTCCTTGCTCCAGCCTTCTCTCTTGGTTTCAAGAACCTGGGATGTTCTTGCTAGTAAAGACTGAGACATAGGTGGCTTTCAGTACCTCAGCCTTTTCCATGTCCTATGTAATCAGGTTCTTGATCTCATTGAGCAATGGGCCCAAATTTCCCATAGTCTTCCTTTTGTCACCTAGGTACTTCTAGGAGCCCTTCTTGGCCTCTTTGATATCTCTGGCCAGGGACATTTGGGCTTTATTTTTCCCAACTTCAACCCTAGATGTTTGGAAAGTTTCCTTATTTGTCTAATGTTACCCATCATTGCTTCTACCCTCTACTTCCTTTTTGTGTTTGAGTTTGGCTAGGGGTTCTTTATTCATTCACAGAGGCCTCCTAGCATTTTTGTGAGCCTCTCCTCATTGGTGAGTATGAGGTTCAGTGGAGTACTTCTCTTCATTGGTTCCTCTGGATTACTTATGTCCTGATGTATTTTCCCTCCAGGAGATGTTGGGGTTTTTGAAGTCCTTGATGAAGATCAGGGGCCAGTGAGAGTGAGGCTGGTCCTATCTGTCTGTAGAGGGCCTTATCTTATTCTTCCTGGTCAGATGACCTGTAGTAGATACCTACTGCAATGTCACCTTTGGTTTGTTCTTTAATCCTAATCAATTAACTCTCATTTAATTCCTCATCCACCCCCAGACAGAGCTCATACATTCAGCTTCATGCACTCTAGCTGCTGTCTCACATAAAGGGCAACTCCTCCTCCTCATCTTCCTATCCCGTCCTTCCTAAAGAGTTTATATCATGCTTGGAAGTCTCATGTATTCTTTGCAGCACACACAGCCTAGCCCTACACACCACCCATTTGATCTTCTCTTAGCTTTGGGATCAAACTGTGCATCTCTAACCTGAGTGTTTATACAGTTTGCAGAATGGAATTTTATGACAGCTGATAGAATTTCTTTACTTGTATCTCAGTTATTCTTTGAAGACAATTTCACAAGCTATGCACAGGAAGCACAATTTGCTGTTGGATCATGCTGTGACATAAAAAGAGCTTTCCTGTATCCCACTGATAATGTGACAATAATTTCTAGGCAAATTCCAGATTAATTTTCTTTGCTACTTACATGAGAATATTTTATTTAAAAGCTTTGAGAGAAATGGTCTTGTTTGTTTAAGCATTTGCATGCTGCAGTGTTTACCCCTACATCTGTAGCAACAAGAAAGGCTTTGCATCCACTTATAGCACAATGATGGTCTCATATTCACAGAAGCAGAACAACTTCTTTCTCAACTTCTGCTTTTTCTTGTCTAGATATTAACCCCACCATACACACATTGTAGCTCCATTTGGAAAATATTTTATGCCACTTCTTCTTTGAGGGTTCAGAATATATCTGTAATACTTATGTAGCTGGCATTATTTTATTTTTTGTCTTGTGTAGTGAGAATATTTCCAAGTAGAGCATGGCAGAGTGTGACAAAACAACAGACCTTAATATGGTAAATGTGAAAAGAGAGCTCATATTCACTTACAGTGAGACGATATATTGAGAGGTTTAAATGAACTAACTTATTTTGCCATAGGTTTGAATCTTATTACCCTAGGTTACATATTGGTTTGAAAGATCTCCAATAACTGTCAAGGCAGTGCAGCTCTATCAAAGACTCTGGAATGTATCCTACTAACTCTATGAATGTCTCAGTGGAGTAACAGTTAAATAAGCTTGAAATTTTATGAAGCAATACTTCAAAAGTTTGCCAGGCTAAAATGCTGGGCTTGATTTTTTTTCCCCACTGTCTTGCCCTCTGAACAGCAGGGTATAAAATACTGGTTTGAAAAAATGGAGTTCTAGACATGTTTTGTAGATGCAAATGATTGCACAAGCTGTTCAATTACTAAGAATTAAACCCTGCTGTCTTGGAGAGAATCAGTAGTCAGCCTTGGTAAAAGACAGCTAACCCATATCACAGAATCACAGAATCACAGAATGTTAGGGATTGGAAGGGACCTCAAAAGATCATCTAGTCCAATCCCCTTGCCAAAGCAGGAATACTTACATGAGGCTACACAGGAAGGTGTCCAGGCAGGATTTGAATGTCTTCAGAGTAGGAGACACCACAACCCCCCTGGGCAGCCTGTTCCAGTGTTCTGTCACCCTCACTGAGAAGAAGTTTCTTCTCAAATTTAAGGGGAAACTCTTGTGTTCCAGTTTAAACCCACTACCCCTTGTCCTACCATTGGTTGTCACCGAGAAGAGCCTGGCTCCATCCTCATGACACTCACCCCTTATATATTTGTAAACATTAATAAGATCACCCCTCAGTCTCCTCTTCTCCAAGCTAAAGAAACCCAGTTCCTTCAGCTTTTCCTCATAAGGGAGATGCTCCACTCCCTTAATCTTCATTGCCCTGTGGCGGACTCTCTCCAGCATTTCCCTGTCCTTCTTGAACTGAGAAGCCCAGAACTGGACACAATATTCCAGGTGCGGTCTCACCAGGGCAGAGTAGAGGGGGAGGAAAACTTCTCTTGACCAACTCACCACCCCCCTTCTAATACACCCCAGGACGCCATTGGCCTTCCTGGCCACAAGGGCACAGTGCTGGCTCATGGTCATGCTGTTGTCCACCAGGACCCCCAGGTCCCTTTCTCCTACGCTGCTCTGTAATAGGTCATTCCCCAACTTATACTGGAACCTGGGTTGTTCCTACCCAGATGCAATGCTCTACACTTTTCCCTTGTTATATTTCATTAATTTTTTGCCCGCCCAACTCTCCAGCCTGTCCAGGTCTTGCTGGATGGCAGCACACTGGCGTGTCAGCCACTCCTCCCAGTTTGGTGTCATCAGCAAACTTGCTGATATCCCTGTCTTAAGTCAACGTGGGCTTACACAGAGGATCTGTGTCTGTTCCAGTTTTCTTTCTGTGAACCTGACAATATTATATAAATTTATGAAGCACTGCTATTAAATAACCGACACACCACAAAAAAAAAAAAAAAAAAAAAAAAAAAAAAAAAAAAAAATCAGCAAATGAGCCCAAATATTGCATTATCTTTTATTTGGAGAAGGACTTTCATATTAAATTATCAATGAAACACATGCCCCCATATCCTAATAATTAAGAAGTGAAAACTCCAAACAGGTGATTATTCATGGTCTGACTTTTTCCACAAATGAAATGTTATAGTCTGTATCATACTGAAGAATGGTCCAATTTTACTTTTGCTTTTTTTTCCTTAAAAAAAAAAAAAAAGTCTTACTTTCACAAAACACTGTTTTGTAATAGATAAAAATTATTGGTAAATTCATATCAAATCCAATAAATGTTTTTTGTAGAATAAGCAGAGAAAACAATTATAATAATAGTGGCTATCACTATAGTTAATAGTTATAATAGTAACAATGATAAGTGAAGGAATAAGAGAAGAAATGTTTTAGATGTATTGAACAGGGTTTGATTTTGAGACACAAGACACACTGGAAACATCACTGTAATACGGTACTTGAAGATGGGTTTTCAAGTGTACTTTGGAAGTGATTTGAACTTGTTTTTAAACTGCTGGGAGCATGTTCATGCAAGCCAATAAAGATGTTGAGAGCTCCAAAGCTAACATCCAACAAATGCTTTGTAAATGAATACGGAATATCAGTACTATTAAAGTGTTCTGATGTAACAGAAATAATTGATGCTGTAGCAACTAGGAGAAAAAGGCAATTGCAAATGAAAAGAGAAAGAGAAGTAATCACATGGAGATTCAGAGATGGAAAATGTGGACAGTGAACAGCATGTGCTGAAACTGAACTTTATCTCGACAAAGAGCTTGATTTCCCAACCACTGAAATGAACGTTTTAATTGGAAATATGATCAGATCTTGAAACTGACAGGAAGAAAACTAGTGTTTCTGCTCTTCTGCCCAAAAAGCTAAGTTTTAATTAAGATTACAAAAATGTGTACATGTATGCATTACTTTACTTGTGACTATATTAACCATGCCACAGTTGCCACGGAATAGGACCGGTGAATAGGATTTTTACCTGATTTTTTTTTCCACAGTTAACTTTATTTTTCTGTTCAGAAAACAGCAATGTTGTGGTAGATCTCTTTATTATGCAGTACTGTCTAACTCAGCTAGTCCCCTATTCAGCATCCCAGAAGCAGAACATTGTATAATCAGCCTGATTTAAGCTAATACAGATGGATATTTCACGGAAAGTTTCATACTTCTATGTGCAGCCATTCTATTATAATGGGAAGCTGTTAATAAATGAATGTTAAATTTTCATTTTCTCAAACTAAAAAGCTGAATGGAACAAATATATCCTAGCCTTAATCCATCTGATTAAATACAGTAGACAAATATATAATTTTCAACTATACATATGGTCAGACTCTCAAATCATCTCATACATCTCATACATGCTGAGAAGAAAGTTGAATCTACCTTGTCAGATATCTGTGTCATCACATTACTATAGATAAGTGAGCTGTTGCAGCTACCATATCTGTTTAGGCATTTTTGAAAGTTACTTTCATAACGTAATTTGTGTAGGGCACAGATGTTCACATCTAATCACTCTTAAGAAGAATAGAAATATAAAATACTTTGTTAAAAATCTCTACAACAGTCTGTATATAAATCAAGTCCAGACACTAAATACAAAATTAACTGCAGGGAGAACTCCTACAGCAAGACATGGTAAATTTGGGGTTGAAATATGCTCTTGGCTATCTAGCTTGTAATTGTACTGACCTTAAATGACATTTTCCATGCATCATCCTGCTTTATTGACTTTAATCAAGAGATTCCTTGACCCCTCTCTGAAAATATTTATCATAGGGCTTATTCACAAGAAGCATCTCGTGTTTATCATGTCTTTCAGAGCAGAGATTGTTTTTATAATGCATTGGTAGTTTTTGCTTTTGTCTCAGAAAACATATGTAAAAATAATTCTTAGTGTTAGAACTTCAGATTAGTCAGTAGAGACTAAAATAGTGACACAGAAAGAGGCTAGCATATCCAGAAAATATAGAGTTAAGGCCATATTTGAAAGAAATCCAAAGTTAACCAGATACAGGAATAAACAGATCAAGTACATTATTTAAAAAAAACCCTTCTAATTGCAGAAAGACATATTTGTGGGGTAAATACAAGGAATTACAGTAAATACAGGATAAACACAAGTTAGAGTAAAAAGAATCCTACTTTTTTTTTTTTTTTTTTTAAAGTCACTGATCGAAGAGTTTGGGGAGACTATCATGTATCATGTTACTGCAAGGTATATTTGTGGAAAAAAGTACACTCCAACCAAAAGAACATTTTAATACCTCTGAAAGTGCCTACTTTTTAAAGTATTGTTAATTCATTAACTGATTTATTGTTAAATAATCAAAAATAATTCCACACTGAAAGAGAAGGTTTATAATTTCCAGAAATAAATACTACCCAGGAGATGAGACAAAGACAGAGAGGGCATTTTATATCAAAAATGTAATTTGCTGAAAAATGAAAATCATGTTTAATTATGGATTATGGCCAGTGACTCCATTTGTATCAATTACTTAAATGAACTTAAATAACTTCACATCTAGTGATCCTACCTTTATGCATTTAAACCATTTATTCAGAACTCATCAATATGTTATTTTTATAATTAGCAATAAAGAAGATATTATCATAATTCCTAAATAACTTTTTACTGATAGAAAAGCATTGCATCAGTTTCTAAAATTTTACAGACTTTGTTTCAAAAAGTTTGAGCCAAAAAACCTTCTCAAGTCAGGAAACTTCAATCAATTTAAGTATTTACCAATTAGCAAAATTTCGGTTACTGATTCTGGTATTGAAAAATAACAAAGAAACAAATACACAAACACCTAGGCAAAACATCTTTCCCCTCCACTTCCTGCTCTCCAGTTGCCCTGACACACATTATACCCCATTTTTTTGGTAAGGTAATGGGCAGTGCAGCAGTTAGAGATCAGTGTACTGTGGATTCTACTCTCCTGCTTGCTTGTGTGTTCCCCCATCAGCTGCCGTCCACTTGCAGTCACACTTCCTCCTCGACATCCCTGCTGTCTGGGGTGGGGGGGCTGATTTTGCTCCTGCTCTGGTCTGTATAGTTATTTTGACTTTCTTCAATGTTTTTTTTTCCTCCAGTGATGCTCCTGCCCTTGCATCTCTCTTGTATCTCTGCTTGTGTCTCCTCCTGCATAACTGTGTACATGTCTCTTGAAGAACAAAATCTGAATAAATATTATCCTATTTGGTAATATAAGTTTATATTTTTTAAATTATAAAAAGGAATGGAACCTCATAAAACATCTGGGCATCTGTCTAAACATACATATCTTTAACTGCATATTGAAATTATGCTAAACCTAGGGAATATCACGTCCTAAACCATTTGAAAGGTTACTGTGGCCAGGTGTCATGAATTGGCATAACAATAATAAGAACAGCATGGACAGTCGCCAAGCAGGAATGTTAATGAGAGAAGAGAGTAGAAATCAGCCTGGAGGGCAAATGTCCTGACATTTGTGCAAAGACCATCACATCACAATGATGTGCCTAAAATAATATGTTTTGTGAAAGAAGAACACAAGGTTAAGCAATGTACATAAGAAAATAGTAAATTGATCTTAAATCAGTCTTGTTTAAAACAAGTAGTGAGGACACAAAAATTATCTTTATATTTGCCTTATCTATCTATTTGCCTGTTTTGGTGGCCCAAGCTAAGGTGCCAGAAAGATGGCCAGATTCAAAGAATAATGTTCACCAAATGACTAGTGAGTACCACTTTGAAATCTGGGATCACTCAAAGTGCCTTGAATAACACTTTCTGTTTTAATTTAAGAAACCTAACTTTTTTGTAATTAGACTATTCAGATTTTTTTTTTAATTATTCCAAAGTGTTAAATATACCTTTATTTCCTTATTTTGTTTCAGAATGAAAATATTGAAACTTGTGAGTTACTAACAGGTCAACTATTTTACCTCTTGTTGCAGTCCACATCAGCCTCACTATTGCAATGTGTAGGTTCTTATGCTTTAAATAAAGCAGATCTCACAGGAAATTAGGAAAACAGAGATACTTTTAAATTATAGACTTAAGAAAAAAATAAGTATGTTATTCAGAAATGACCAGAACTGCTGAACTGAATATTTTTATGATTTTTTTCAGACTCCTTTTAATTAAATTTTCAGCCAATCCTCTATGGGACCATAGTTCTTGTCAGAAACACGTCTTCCACTGCTTGCAAACATCCATAAGCAAAGTTCAGTTTTTCAAGAAGAGTTAAGTAAAAAGGCCGACTAATTACTTTTTTCTAGATTCAAGTTGCTAAAGACATTACACATGTATGAGGTTTAGCCATGTGTCTAATTGTGTTAATATAAGAATATAAGTGGTTTGGGGAAAGAGTTTTTTCACTGTTTTCACAGCCTATTGAGTCAAAATAGCAAGAAAAAGTCAGACATTAATTTAACAAACTTAATTTTTTTTCTAGATTAAAGGACCGCATGGAATTTTGTCTTACACTTTTATTTTGACAAAGTAGATGAAGACAAAGAACTGGCTCCTTGCTCAACTTTTACAGTTACAGACCAGAAAAATGTATTCTCTGTTGGTAAACTGATATTTTTCTCAATACAACAAATATTTTTGCGTGTGCATCTAATTAGAGATTTCTTTAGTCAGATCATGTCTAGAAAATATTTTTTTTGCACAGAGTAAAGATATAACATGAGTAGTTCTACCAAGTCATGAGTACAGGAAAGAGCCTACGAGCAGCAATTGCCTCAAGCAAAGTGCAGCTACAGACTCCAACACTGCTGTGCTCAGAAAGGGTGAAAAGAATAAGTTGAAGAGTAAGGGGCAGGTATGAAAGGGAGCAGCTGAGTCCCATTCTTGTTTCTATGTTAGTCAGCAGAACAGAGAATGACAGGGTGTTAGGGGAATGCATTTTGTAACCTTTTAAAAGGAGTCACAGCAATTGCTTTCACATCTGTTTCTTAGCTTCCCTGAGGATTTAGTCATTGCCTTGGATGTGGAGTGATCACTATTCTCCTCCAGCATAGGCCCTGCTTGTAAAAGCCAGTCTAGACTTCAGAGGAAAGAGAGCAGGCAAAGAACAATAGCACCTCCTTCTAAAGTGCCTTGTGCCAGTTTGTTGTTATGCACTCCAAGACCTTTTTCCACAACTGCCAGTCACATGCTTAGATCTGGAATCAGATTTTACACAGAATCCCTGATGTACTCATCCAATGGATTTAATCTGTTTTTGTTTGTTTGTTTGTTTGTTTGTTTTTTACAAAATGTAGGCGCTTCTTTGTTTCCTGCTGTCCTTGGAGTTTTCAGACTGTAGATACAGCTCCAGCCTGCCTCACACAAGGACAAAAGATTCCCTGGAAGTAATTCAGTCACAGATGGTGGATAGGTTAAGAAGCAACATGCCACACCATGTGATACAGAAAAGCTTAGATTAAAATAGCTAGCTTAATCAAAGCAATGGTTCCCACTGACACTAACAGGACCTGTTTTAATATGGTATTCATGCCCATCCACTTCTTTTAGTGTTCTATTTCCTTTAGAGTTATGTGTTAGTAGCCAGTCCTGGGGTATAATTCTACCCCCTGGTGTGTTAAAGCACTCAGAATCTCATTAAGAGTAAATATGTGGAACTAAAATATTATTGTTTTAATAATCTAATAAAGTTGCAGTTGTTATTACTATTATTGATATATATAGCAACACCTACTTTTGGAAACATTTCTCTGTTATTTTAGCAGGTTTTTTTTCTCATCAGCACTTTTCTTATTGTTCTTTTTTTGTATTTATATACAAATCTGAGATTTTAATGCCTGATGAATTCCAATGCCCAACATACGGCTACCCATAAATGGTACGATCTTCTGTGATCCTCTAAATCCAAGATGTAAAGGAAGCACAGATGGCACTGTTACAGAAACTGTCAGAACTCTTGAAAGACAAAATGCATTTTAAGACTGTTTCTCTGTCTTAGAAGTAAGGTGTACACTGCTGGAAATTGTCCATGTCAAACTTTTCTTGGTTCAAAATCAGCTAAAAATCAGCAATTCTATCAACTATTGTTATCAGTAAGGCATACAATGTGTTTTGTTTCTAGCAGGTTGTTACCTTGGGACATTCAGAAAGTGCAGTTATGTCCAGAACCAAATATAGGTCATACTTAACGTTATAGTACCTGCCAAAAAATGTTCTTGACTGTTATAACTTGAAAGTGTCTCATTTACTCATGTTCCATGTGCCTCATGTGAATCACATGGCTTCCTCGTGGAAGCGACACTGACTCCTAACCTGGTTGGTTGTATGATCCTTTAATGTTTCATGTCAATATTCAGGGAATTGTATTCTCTGTGTCTACCCATGTAACATCAACCATAAGCCCTTCGTTCTATTTTCTCTCCCTGGCCACCAAGGGAAAGAGAGTGATATAGTGGCTTGGTGGGCACCTGGTGTCCAGCCAAAGTCAACCCACCATACACTCACATGGAAAAAGTTCTTAATTATGTTTAAATTACATATTCTGTATTTCATGTCCTTTTCAGAAGATTGCTGTCAAAGCAGAGTGCTAAGCAACAGTTAGAGATGTTCAAAGTTCCTGCTAGAAAGAACAGAGAAAGTTGGAGCCAACCTTTAGCTCTTTAATGTAGGTGTGGATACATCTCACAAAACCTAATTCCCAAATGCACCACTATTTCAAATGGAACGTAGTATCTAAGATCATGTTTAACAATTTGCATTTATTGTTTCTTTAGTGGCAAGTACTTATGGACAAAGACAAAACTTCTTCTAGTTGATATTTTCTTCTATGTCTCATTACCAGGTTTCTTAAGATTTCAGCCACTTCGTATGGTGAAATTTAATAGAAAATGCAGATAACCTTTTAAGTCTCTAAAATATTAATTGCAATTCATCAGCAGAAATCTCTTATTACTATTTTCTAGTATTGTATTCAGTAGTGAATAGAGAATATTGGAAATAATCATGCTTAACATACCTTTATCTTCTCAAAAATCAAGAAGAATGGAAACCACATTAAAACGAGAGTTGTAGTTTTCAATAAATTTGGTTTCATCATGGCTAAATAAAAGTGTCAGCTCCAGGAATTGCTTTCACAATGCTAAGTCAGTAAGTTAAATTCCTTTTCATTGAAAAAAGTGGTATTAGGCACCTATAAATTAGATTCAAAACAATCAACACTAGAAATGAAAGGGCTTATAAGCTTAGCCAGTAGGAAATTCTAAATACTAGCTGTCAAGTATTATGTTCTTGTTTTATTTTCAGTCAAATCCTATGATGGTCTAATATAAACTTCTCACATAGTCTGGAGAACAAAGGCATGTTTTAATTATTTTCCCCCAATCTGTTAATTATCTTAACTAATACTTTAGTTCTGTCATTATTTTTTTTCTACCTGTACCTTATCCTGTCATATAAAATCAAGATATCTAGTTGAAATCTTTGTACCCAAGCTTCAGCAGAAACATCTTAGAAGTAATTTGAGGTATCCTGTAACCTTGAATTTTTTAACATCTGCCAATCTGCTCATAGGATACTTGGAGGTTCCAAACATCCAGAAATCCTGGGCATACAAAGGTCAGCTCCACAGGGCATGTGGAAAGGGTCTGATGCACATTTATGAGCTGTAATAAGCTTGCTGTGAAGTTGTCCTATATATTTCCAGTAAATAAGATACAAAGATTTATTCAATAGTTTTATTGTTTATGTACAAGCTTTCTACATGACATATGTACAGGAGATGTACAACACCTGGAACACAACAAGTTTGCTATCCATGAGTTATATGCGTTACTGTATCTCAGAAATGACATAAATATATTATTCATGAACAGGGCTTACACAGTAATTCTAAAGTACATGAAGGAGATGTGTGCTATGTTGTTTAAAACACTGAAACAGCTCCACCTTTTGCTACTGAAATTTACAAAAACAAGCATCTTTCCTCCTCCCACTCAAAACCACTTCCACAATAATGCAGGCTTAATGTTCTTACAGGACAAAACTAAATCACAGTTCCTAATAAGAACTAAAAGAACACTGAGAAAAATGAGCATATCCTCCAGATACCACAGGTTGCTAACACAAATATTTCATTCTTATGAATTCTACTACGGATCTCACTTATGTTTTCATAGTCATCTTTCTTCCTAAGCTTGTATGTTTCTCTGAACTTTGCAAGTGCAAGTGAATCATTGATGTGTTGAGTCACTTCTCCATATATTTACTGTTGAAAATCGAGTTGCCTTTTTTTTTTTTTTCTAGAGTGAGTAGTTCTAACAAAGTAGAGTCATAAAAAATAATTTTTATCTCTGGATAAGTACTTTTTTGGTATTACTTTAAAGTGTGTGGCAAAAGCAATAAATAGGATTTTATTCCTTTGTTATGGTAACTCAGGGAAGTAAGTAATCCCTGATTTGCTTGAAATCCAATATGTTTAAGCTGTAAAAGTTTGTAATTAAAAATGTATGCATATAACCTTTTTTAGATTTGCTTTGTGTCTTTGGGAAATTAGCTACAATGAAAACCAGTCCATTACTTATTTTATCCCATTTATACCCCTGAATGACTCATAGGTATTTGGGATATCTAGGATGAGCACTGTGGGGAAAAAAAATCTGAATAAAAGTTTGTGTTCTCTGAAGCAAATCTCTGGCATAGATGGACCATTTCTCAGCAAGTTAATTCTACAGATATACTCTATTAGTTCCCTTACTCCTCTGGGCAAAGTTACACTGAGTACTGGCACCAATGGGCCTAAAACACAGGAACATCTGTTTGAATCACAAGACACTTGTTGATGCAGCTGAGCAACACAGCAGTATTTAGTTTGTCTCAAGAATACAAAATTTATTTGTAGGAATAGGGGCTAGAAATTACATCTGCAATGCAGATTTTTTTCTACCCCATTTCTACCCTTTTTAGTTGGATATGAAATCAAATACGTTTATAGTAAGGTCGTATCTCGATTTTATGTGTGCATTGTTCACAGACACACTTCCTTTATATGCTTTTCAATTTTATGTAATTTATATTACTTTTATCTTTACAACCTTACAGGGTTTTTCAGTATTACACTTTTTCTATAGAACTGTACTTCTGCTTACTCATGATTCAGGTCTTTCTTTCAAATGCTCTTCCACCATAAAAACTATTATTATCACTTGGTTCTCATAAACAGTGTTGTTATTCCCTATGTAAAAACCTAAAGACATGAAAAGGAAACTTTATTTACTTTTCATATGTAGCTCAATAATTTATATTTATAGGACCTTTGTGTATTAAGCCCCACTTAGGTCAGGAAAGGAAAAAGAACCTGACTTTAAAGATGGTTAGCTGTTTTCTGTCAGAGTATATGTGAAACAAAATGGAACCCAGAGGTACCAAGAGACACCAAATATTTCTATTTCCTGTTTTACATGACTGATAACAGAAATGTTTTCTGTTAATGAGACATTATGAGGTACATTTTTCAAGTTTTTTGGCTAATAAGGCATGGCTATGTATGTATTTTCACAAAATTACTTAATAGAAGCTATGTCATACATCAGAAAAAATATTGGTGACAAATAAAGTATTGTGTATGACATTTTTTTTTTCAGAGATTAAACTACAGTCCATTTCGCCCTGATGTTATTTGTCTTTAAAGGTTTTCTTTGGATGCAGCATATTCAAAGGCACATTTGAGAACCACAATAATGGAATCATAGAATCATAGAATAATTTGGGTTGGAAGGGACCTTCAAAGGTCATCCAGTTCAGGGACATATTCAACAAGATCAGGTTGCTCAGAGCCCTGTCCAACCTGGGCTTGAATATTTCCAGGGATGGGACATCTACCATCTCTCTGGACAACCAGTATTTCACCACTCTCATTGTAAAAAAATGCCTTCCTCATGTCTAGCCTGAATCTCCCCTCTATTAGTTTAAAAACATTATCACTTGTTCTGTTGTAACAGGCTCTTCTAAAAGGTCTGTCCCCATCATTCTTATTTGCCCTTTTTAAGTACTGAAAGGCTGCAATAAAGTTTCCCCAGAGTCTTCTCCAGGCTGAACAACCCCAACTTTCTCAGCCTATCCTCATAGCAAGGTGTTCCATCCCTCTGATCATATTGGTGGCCCTCCTGGTGGAATCTACTGTATTTACTGTATCTTTTAGCAAATAGTCCAGAAAGCCTTTATTCAGTCTTCACAGGAAGAAAGAAAATTTTTTTTTTTTAAAAAAGTCTTCATTATATCACTGTGAAAACTGTAGAAAAGGGTAAGGAAATATGTCTAACAAAATTTATCTGTTTTACCCATTTCCATTGTTAAAATCAGTAAGGAAATCAAGAACCCCCAAATATGAGGATTAATCTCAGCTGTTAGTCCCTTAGTATTCATAAATTCTTAGTTAGATCTATTTATATAGCAAGTGAAAAGGGTGATTCATTAAGGGAATCCCACAGTAAGGTTGGTATCTTCAACAGCTGTAATCAATTGCTCCCTAGAATTGTTTAGTCAACTTTAAAAAGAAATATATGATTTAAAAAAAAAAGAAAATAAGTTTTTCAATAATAAAAATTGAACCAATTCTTTGCTATCTTGTTTTTTGATATTCAGCTCTCACTGACTGACTGCTCAGTGAAATTTTTATTGAAGTCTACAGGACAATTCCTTTAGGAATTGCTTTTATAGAATGCAATTAAAAGTTTTTGAAGAAAAAAAAAGATCTTATTCTCTTTACTTTCCTCTCCTTGCCTTCTCAAGCATTGATTGCAACTTTTGTTCCAGCTAAAGTCACCCAATATTTCTACTATTTAGAACATGAGAATAGTTCACTTTTTATTAGTGCTTCTGGGGTCTTTGCACATAGGAGAATTGTTTAGAATTTTCTTCAATGGATGCTGAATAATTAATATTTTGCAGAATGGATATTTAAATATGTTTAACAGAAAAATAAATTTATCTAGACCAGGTATTTTTTTCCTCTAAATACACACGTGTTTCATTCATGGAAATAATTTAGGCACACAATGAAAGTATAAACAGTCTATTAGAATATTTCCATTGTGTTCTAAAAAGGTTTAGCATTTAAAAAGACGTAGTTTTAGATAAAACATCACCCATTTGAATTTGCGCACTTGCAATTAGTACTCAACTTTGAAATATTATACACAAGACAATTTAAAATTCTGATTTTGAAATATCTTTAAAGAAAACACCAGAGATACATTCCAAAGTACACAGATACCAAAGGTCAAATTTGTAATTAATATACTGGCACAATGAATTTAATTAAAAGATAATAAAAAAACTATAATTTATTGCTGACTTCAGGATGTATTAATGACACTAAGGAAACCAAAGGCATATGTAGTGTTGCTTGTTTTAACAGAATAAGAATAGGCTGAATCATTTAGTGTTGCATGCATCACAGTTGGTATAACTCTGAGAAACTAATTTCTACTGGTCTGCTGGTAGATCTGTTGTTCATTCAGTCATAAATATGCATCTCAGGATTTTTTTGTTTATAATTATTGCAATTTGTTAGTGCTAGTGGTAGTGAGTGGATGACACTGTCAGCAGGCAGTTACTTAGCATAAGGTCTTCTATCACCTTTATTGCAGACGAAAGTAGTAACCAATTTATCCATGTTATGGAAACTTTTAAGATTAGATTCTCCCCTACCTTATTCTATTACCAATAATAAAAATATGCTTTTTTGACTTTGACAAGAAAAAAAAAAACACCATGGACAAAATCCCCTTAAGGTGGGAGTCCATCAAATCCCATATTGCTTGATTCAAAAGAAACAGGAACAGAAACAGGCATTATATATATGCACCTTTTTAATCTTATATGAAAGACTTTCCATTAAAAAAAAAAATCATTTCTCCATTCATTTTAAAAGCGGTGAATGCTACCTGAAAGAAGCTGAATGCTGTATTGCTGGAAAGTAATTTGACATTAAGATCAAGTCAGCTTGAAAAAAGTACATGCCTTAACGTTCTGGGCCTAAACCTTTCTACTCTGGAACCTAAATAAAAGTACACTGAACTCTAAATAATTGCTGGGGGCTGGAATGCATGGAGCTTGCAGTTGGTGAGGCAAAGTTGAGAGCCTCTGCGTAAGGATTAAGGAGCAGACTAATAAAGCAGATGTTGTTGTGGGAGTCTACTATAGGCCACCCTGCCAGGGTGACAACACGGATGAATTATTCTTTAAGGAACTAAGGGAAGCCTTTAAGTAATCTGCCCTTGTCCTCATGGGGAACTTCTACTTGCCAGCTGTCAACTGGGAATATCATACAGCTGCTACAAACAGCTCCAGAAGATCCCTAAACCACCTGGATGATAACCTCTTGGTAAAGGTACTAAGGGCACCAACCAGGAAAGGTGTCCTCCTGGATTTGCTGCTCACTAACCAAGAGTGTCTTGTTGGTGAAGTGGTGATTGGTGGCTGCCTTGGCCACAGCAACCGCAAAGCAGTCAGGTTCAAAACCTATGCTAGCAGGAGGAAAACTGCCAGCAAGACCTCAACTCTGGGTATAAAGAGAGCAGACTTCAGGTTTCTCAGAGAATGACTTACTAAATTTCCCTGGGAAAAAACTTCAAAGGTGCTGGGGTCCATCAGTGCTAGGCACTTTTTAAGTACCACCTCCTGAAAGCACAGGAGCAGACAATTCCAAAATGTCAAAAGTCAAGCAGGCAAGGCAAAAAGACAGCTTGGTTGAGCTACAACTTGGTTGAGTTCTTCTTGAACTACAGTGAAAAAAAAATATATATATATGTCAGTGGAAACAAGGTCAGGCATCATGGAAAGACTACAGAGATGCTGCTCACGATTGTAGGGAGGAAATTTGTGCTGCCAAAGCTCAATCAGAGTTGTCCAGTACTGTGAGGGCTACTACAAAGTGCTTTTTGAAATATGTTAATGGCAAAAGGCAAGCCGGAAATAGCATTGGCCCATTACTTGATGAGCATGGTCACTTTACATACAGGGACATAGACACAGCAGAAATGTTTAGTACTTTCCTCACCTTGATCTTCAACACCAAAGATGGGTTCCAAGGCTCCCAGAGCCCTGGGATAGAGAACCATGGCTGTGAGAATGATAAACTTCCAATTGACCCTAAACTTGTGTGGGTTTTGCTGCTCCAGCTAGATCCCTATAAGTCAATGGGGCCTGATGGGATTCATCCAAGTGTACTTAAAGAGCTGGCTGATGTCATAGAGAGATTTCTTTTCATGATTTTTCAATGTTCCTGGGAATCTGGAAAGGTCCCAGTTGATTGGAAGCTGGCAAACATCCCAGTCTTCTAGAAGGGCAACAGGGATGACTCTGGCCTGACAGGCCTGTAAGTCTCAATTCTGTGCCTGGCAAAATCATGTAGAAGATTGTTTTGGGAGTTATTGAAAAACATCTGAATGACAATGCAGTCATCGGTCCCAGCCAGCAAGGGTTCATGAGGGGAAAGTCCTGCTTAACCAAATTAATTTCTTTCTGTGACAAGGTTACCCACCTAGTTGACCAAGGGAAGCCAATCAACATGATATATTTGCATTGCAATAAAACCTTTTATACTGTCTCTCACAGTATCCTCCTGAACAAATATGTCCAGCATACAGCTGAATAAACACGTAATGCAGTGGATGAGCAATTGGCTAACAGTTTGTACTCAAAAGGTTACAGTCAATGGCATTATGTTGGTCTGGTGACCGGTCACTAGAGGGTTTCCGTAGGGATCCATCTTAGGGCCAGTACTCTTCAATGTCTTCACAAATGATTTGGACGCAGGACTTAATGGAATACTAAGTAAGTCCACTGATGATACAAAATTGGGAGGAGCATTTGACACTCTCAGTGGCAGAGAGGCCCTGCAGAAGGATCTAGGCAAATTGGAGAACTGTGCAATTACCAATTGCATGAAGTTCAACAAGGGCAAGTGCCAGATTTTGCACCTAGAACACGGCAACCCTGGCTGTACATACAGACTGGGGAATGAGAATCTGGAGGGCAGCTCTGCAGAGAGGGATCTGGGGGTTCTGGTGGATGGCAAGTTGAATATGAGCCAGCAGTGTGCACTGGCAGCCAAAAGGGCCACCGTGTCCTGGGGTGTATGAAGCACAGCATTGCCAGCTTGGTGAGGAAAGTGATTGTCCCACTCTGCTCTGCACTGGTGTGGCCTCACCTGGAGCACTGTGTGCAGTTCTGGGCACCACAGGATGAAAAGGATATAAAACTGCCAGAGAGTGTCCAGAAAAGGGGTACAACGTTGTTGAAGGGTTTGGAGGGGAAGTTGCAAGAGGAACAGCTAAAGTCACTTGGTTTGTTTAGCCTGGAGAAGAGGAGACTGAGGGGAGACCTCATCACAGTCTACAGCTTCTTCACAAGGAGGGAAGAGGGACTGGCACTGATCTCTTCTCTGTGGTGGCCAATGATAGGTCCTGAGAGAGTGACAGGAGGATGTGCCAGGGGAGGTTTAGTCTGGACATTAGGAAAATGTTCTTCACCCAGAGCACTGGAATAGGCTCCCTGGGGAGGTAGTCACAGCCACAAGCCTGACAGTAGGCAAGAAGCAATTGCACAATGCCCTCGGACACATGGTGTGAACTGTGGGGTTGTCATATGTAGGCACAGGAGTTGGACTCAATGGTCCTTGTGGGTCCCTTCCAAGGTGGCACATTCTATGAAGCTATGATTCTAAATGGAAAAAAAAAAAAAGAGAGAGAGTGATAAGGTATAAGAAAACACAAGGAGATACACTGTGTATTTACTGCAAGAGTTGATTCTGTATTCTCTTTTTTCCAGATTTAATGAGAAAATTAATAGAGTGATTTTTTTTTTTTTCCCTTTTTCCCTCATAGTCAGTTAGTTGTACTAAGAAGGGGAGGTAGGCAGAGCAAATCACCCAGGAGTGTGTAAAGGAGTTAGAATATTGTAGGGCCCTGATGCAAATGTAAAGTAGCATGATCTGAAGTTCCTCAAATAGTTTTTTTTCATTATAACCTTTTACATTATCAAGAACAAATAATAATAAGAAGAAAAATTGCATACTCAGCAGAAATATTCATACCTATGCCTGCTAACTGTAGGTATATACCCAGCTCTGTAAAAATGAACAAAAATTAGACAGTAATTCTGAAAACAAAAGTTTCTCCTTCCCTACGCTATTCTTCCTCTTTCTCCAGAGAGTTTACAGCATCAGGTTTTCATTCTCATGACAATCTGCAAATTGTTGATCAACTCTTAATTTTACTTCACAAAAAATATACACTAATATTGTGGTTTTGGTGGCACAATGAGCATATGTTTTGGCTCTGTGAAAGATTTCTACCTGTTTTATCTCAATTTGGATAAATATTCATTTAAATGGCTGCAAACAGACATATGAAATGCTATGTCAGCTATATCCTTCATGTTCCAAGAGATATGGGATATACTTCTCACAAACTGACAAAGAAAGAAAGGAATCTTCAAAATGAGACACAATATTATTTAAAAATAGACGTTCACCATGAAGAATGGTAGAATTTTATTGAGTTACATTTGTCAGCTGTATTGTTCCTCCCTCAAATTACTATACAATTAACAAGGCTTTGCATGTCTCTTTATGATTGAAAAACTAATACTGAAAATATTGTAAAATAGAATAATATACTTTATCAACAATATTAATCCCTTTTCCATGTATGTATAGTTGGTAATATATGTTGATGACCATGTGAATGGGCACAAATTAATTTTGAATAAATGTGTATACACTGTGAAGAGGGAAAGTGATTTTGTGTTTAGATTCTGACCCAAATGCAACTTCTTGATTTGCATTTGAGCATAAAATGAAAAGCTGTTTTCATATGCATTTTTTTCTTGGATTATGTTCCTGAAGTCTTGTGGTCTGTGTTTATTTTCTGTGTCAACTTTTTCCTGATGCTGTATCCAACTATTTGAAAATTAAAATCATGAGAGGAATTGAATTTCTGAAAAGGCAAGAAAACTGTTGTTACCAAAAGATCTTTTCTTCACAACTTCTATTAAAAAGCATGTACTTGTTTACCCGATGAATAGAAAAGCTCTGATGCATGATCAGTTCTTTTTTGTCCTGACAGACATGAAATTCTGTCACCAGTGCAATGAGTTTCCACAATGCTGCTAGTTTTTCAGTTGCTTCACCAGAATCACAGTTCAGCACAACTCTGATGATGTCCTTCTTATCTTTGGTGAGATTTTGAGACAGTACTGTGACCTGAAGAAAAATGTCAAGGACTTGCTATTTAAATTTCCTACATGAATAATGATGCAGACTGCTTTGCCATTAATTCCACTTCCTATATGAAGTTTCATTCTGCAGGTAGCTTCTCAGAGAGTCCAAGGTTGCACTATTCTTTTCAGTAATTCATCACTTACTTTTGAAAGCTTTGTGGGAGATCTGGAGAAAGATTTGTTAATTTGTGACTGGAGCTGCAGCACATAGATAAATGTAAGGGTTTTTTTTTAGATGATCACTAGCTAGCTGCCTCAGAGATGAATAAACCAGCTAATTAGCTTACTTGTTTCAGTTCAACAATATAAACATAATAAACTTCATCCTGAGGAAGACAGTTTATCTATACAGATGCTTGAAAACAAATTCTGGTGTCATTAGGGAAGTTTTCTTCAAAATAGCAGCAACCTTGTATTATGTCTATGGTAAACAGAATTTTATATGTAATCCTTTGGAAAATATTAAACAGGAATATGGCTATTTTTTTTCCCCTTATTTAAATATAAATGGTATAACAATGGCAGCAAAAAAAGATTCAGATTAATTTTCAGAGAGTCTTTGAAAATAATTAAAATTGTGTTTCTAATATTGAATTCTAATTCTTCATGTAAGAAACTAAACAAAACATCCTATGCACCTTCTCAAAGTTTTTGTTTTATTTTGTTCTTTATCTTGAGCACTGAACAAGTGTTCGGAATATATAGTCAAAATACATTGTGTTAGAAGAGAAGAAATACCAACCACATATACATATATGATTCTGAATGTTTTGCTTATATTTCTTTGTGTTCATGCAAACAGAAACAAAAATGAACAAAACACATTTGGAATTATGACTGTGGAAAATACTACAAGTTAGGTGAATCTCCATAATGAAATTCTCACTTGCCTATGTTATTTCATGTTCTCCAGTGTGAAGACATTAGTAGAATAAATGCATAGAATGATGTATTTTTATCATCCTTCACACCAAAGAAAACTACATTGTTCAGTCATGTTCTAAAATAGCCAAGTGATTCAGATGAAGAAGTCTACTGTTTCAGGTGACTGAGACTTGCTTTGCAAACTATTAAAAATATCCGTTGATCAGTCAGTTAGATTGATCTGTAAAGCTTACTTCACAGTGTTACTGGACAGGCTGAGCTGAGTCTTGTTCCATAATTGTTCCAGCAATCTCACATTTCTCCTCCACTGTTGTTTCACACTGGGCTTAACTCTTGATGTGAGTTTCTTTGATATAGCTGTCCTTGCGTTGTGGAACAGAAATTTTAGTTTCTAAAACAGAGTTTCTTTTGAGCATAAAGTGTATTTCCAAAATGGAAACTAACAACTCATGCATTAGACTTGAGACTGCTCAGGGCAGTTTTTCTCTTCTCCTGCAAGGGAGATGAGACTCAAACCTTCCAATACTTTAACTAAGGTATCTTAGGATATCAGTGCTCCTACTTTTTGATGGTTTGGGTTTTTTACACCTCTCCAATGCCTCATTAAGAGTAAATGAATATACACGGGAGAGAACCATAATTAGAGGACAACAAAATTCCTGGGTGCTCAACAACAAAGGTAAAGAAAACTACCTGAAAAATGAAGTAAGAACTGAAAGATTCTGAATGACACTTGACGACTGAATGTTTTTGTGGTACTGTCAAAACACTCTAAGTTAGAATGTAGGAGTCCAATTGATGCTCTTCTAAAAAAAAAAAAAAAAAATCAACAAAATTAGTGTGAAAAACCTTCCCACAGTAGCTTCTATGTGAAATCTTCAATTACACATCAATAAAACAAGATGCAAAGGAGGAGTTCACTCTTTAGGCCTTCATATCCTAATTTGTGAGTGTGTTGCACCAAATATCAGGAGATATGAGTTCTTATATATATATTAAAAACATGCCAACTTTGTAAATCTTCCCATTTGCATCTTTAGAGGTAGAAGACCTTTTGTTCATCAAGAAATTAAGGAAAAAAGAAATAATGGAGCTATATTATATCAATGATAAACTCTACAGTAATTCTCTGAGCATAAATCAGAATCATGAATCATAAATCAGGCAAAACCAGTAAAAAAGTGACTTGGTGAGCATGTACTGAATATTGCATGCCACTGTAACAATATATTTATTTATTTACATCTGTCAATATTCTCAGCCTTTAAATTTTAGAAAAATCACAGTACTTCCCATTGTGTTGATTTCTATGCTAAACTCAACACTCATGGGATATATTACATTTGAGTGTGCCTGTCACTTAAGACTTTTCAATGAATTAAGTGTAGAGTTGACCATTGCATAAGTAGAAGCATCAGATAAATACTTAGATATTTAGCTCAGCCTGAAGTGGCAAGAGAGCAAATTCATTGTCAAAGCTTCTATGGTTCAAATCCATGTACTGCAGCAGCAAAGTAGATATTAGTGGATCACACTCTTATACATGTGTGAACATTCATGTATAAGCACATTCAAAAATATATTTTGCATTCATGTTTTTGTTGTTCTGGACATTAAGGGACAATCCTGGATTAGCACACATTATTTATCTCAGTGCAAAACATAAATGAATCTCTTAAATTTCAAACTGGAATTAAAAAAAAATCATTTGGAACATTTGCCATATAATGTATAAACAGTACCAAATAATTCCATCATACTCAAAGTTAATTGTTGGACACACCATATGTACACACCAGCGTCAGTCTGCATCAGGTGCCCCACTCCTATGGGAATGTACATTTTTGAAGTTAAGATAAAAAGAGATTCATAGTACAACCATGTTTTGCATATTTTTTTTTCTTAAAAACACATTAAGAAAGCTTGTGGTTTGATATTACCTGCAGTACAAAAAGCAAGATCTTTGAAACCATAGAGATAATATCTAGTGTCAGCTCAGTTTCACTCTTAATTTTCTTTCCCTGTTTTATAAACAATTCAGTGAGAATATTCAGTATTCTACAGCATATACTTTCCCTACATCAGTTTAATTGTATTACAATGAGTGCAAGATCTCAACTGTGGAATAGGGAGCTGTGAATATTGAGTTTCATTATGCTAGAAATCTTAATTTAAGCTAAGTTTCATTGTTGGTTTACCTTATCAAAATGCTCTCCAGCAAGCTGAGCTGACGAGATAATGCAGAATGGAATATTTGTTATCACCTGCCAAGTACATAAACACAGAACAAAAGTAAATAACTGTCATCCCAAAATTAACATACTCTTCCCTAAAGAATTGCTGTTCATAAACATCTAATTAATTCAATAAAGGTATGACTGGGTATATTCAATAGAGGAGACAGCTTGGTTATTTTGTTCTTTTACCGAGAGAGATGTGGAGGAGAAGTAATTGCAGTGGTAGCACTTTTGAAAATTCCTAAAATTCCTGTTTTGAAATGACTAGAATTTTACCTGTCATATAACTTATTTTTTAAATATGTAAAACCTAGACTTATTAATATAATTCCTACTCAATGTGTGCTATTTTAGCATCTCAGTATATTATATAGTACATCGTATTAACGAATAAGAGATTGCAAAACTGATGACATAGTAATTAATTTAAATCAGCACATAATTTTGAAGAATGATTTAGAGAACATATTTGTTTTTTTTTTTGTTTTTTGTTTTTGTTTTTTTTTTGTTTGTTTTGTTTTGTTTTGTTTTGTTTTATTTTCCTAGACAGGCCCAAGAAGTCATTCAAGTGATCAGTTTCTTAGCTGGGGTACAGTACTATTCCAAAGTCAGCACAATTTTGGCATTGACTTGTGTGTGAGTATGGCTGATTCTTATAATAATGATAACGTAATAATTGCTTATTATGTAATTATGCTTTTTAAGCAGTAAGACTGAAAATAACTATCTCAATTTCCACTCTTAAAATTTGAAAAAAATAACATTGAAAATGTTTATTAAGTTTTCCTCTGGATCAGTTGTAGCTGCATTGTCAGGCTTTCACACAGCCTGGACTTGGAGTATATCAGGAAAGGTAAGCTGAAACTTTGTTAATGTTTTAATTATGTCAGGAAACATCTACTGAATTTCTATCTCTATTCCCATGGATGATGTTTAAATTACTGTAGAGGAAGAACTTCTAAGTATAGGGAAACGCCTTAAATTGAACTTGATCCATTTCATAACCCCAAGCTAAAATTCCTTTAATATGTGGCCTATCATTTTAACAAACAAAGGAAATAAACCCAGGTGTGGGTACTGATTTTGGAAATAAAGACGTTGAGGAAAATACATTAAGCTGAAGTCTGGACATCCTAGGAACATGCTAGATAACTCTTCAAGTTCTCTTACAGGTGAAGAACATTTAGAATGTCAGGCGTGCAACTAGCAAACTGCTTTAAATGTTACTACATATGCTAGATACTATATGTTTGGTTTTTTTTTTTTAATTTATTTCTACTGAACTTGATCTTTTTTGTGGCCACAGCTATTTTACAACTGCTAAATTCTTCTGGTGGGATTCACATGTATGTATGTTTTGTATTGACATATTATTTTATGAGCTCTATGAGAGAGAGAGAGATGCACAGATAGACAGATAAATGTTAACATTGTAAGGCAAATCTTCTTAATTCTGTTTTTATCTGTCTATGCTAGCAAGATCAGATCCTCCACATAGAACTGAAAATTTTCTGATCACCTGTTTGTGTTTTCACATCTTGCCAGATCCTAGCTGAGCCACAAAATGGTTCACATACATGTACTTACAGAGCAGAATAGCATTTGTTATGTGCTGAGAGAGTAGTGTAATGCCAGTGTTGTACAGTAGATTCAAAGTAACCAATAAGTATTTGCTCATGTGTTTAAGTCCTTAATAAAAACAACATAGAAAAAAAAAATCCCTCAGTTATAGATAGCAGTTCTAATGTCTTCAAGATATTCTCAAAACATTTAAATGTATTTAAATGCTCATTTATAAGTACTTAAGGGTTAATTGTACCTTCATAGATTTTCAGTGGAGACATAGCTCTACTGCTTTTACGGATACAAAAAATCACTATATTTCTATTCCTTAGACTTGAATCAAGTCTCAGTGTCATAGTCAATAAGGCATATCCAGTGCCCATTCTTTCTCTGGTCTGTGTTTACATGAATAGTCTAGTCTAGTTAGGGTGACCTAGGAAGGCTGGAGAAGGAAAGAAGAACCTCATCAACCCTGAAACATCAGGAATTATGCAAGCAGATATTTTCATAGGCTGGTTTGAATTTAGGGCGTCTGTCTCCATTACTAGTGGAGATGATATGTAGGTATGTAGGTAGGTAGGTATGTAGGTAGGTAGGTAGGTAGGTAGG